>NW_008590412.1:0-15645 GCF_000691845.1 Merops nubicus | reverse complement strand
GGAGGACTCCATCCACTCTGCCTTTGACTCTGAGCTGCATATTCCTGAACCAAGTTCCAGAATCCAGCTCCTGTACTTCTCCCCGGGGGCTGCTCCCCAGCCGGGGGTGACAGTGATGCACTGCCATTGGGATGGGGGGACTTGGGTTCGATACTGATTTTGTATGTACTTGTAAATATTCCATTTTATTATCAGCGCTATTATTATTATTACTACTGGTAGTATTAAAGCTGGTTTCTAATCAGTAAGTCTCTCTCCCTTAATCCCTTTCTCTTTCCCCTTCTGGGGGTGGGGGCAGGGGATTAACAGAGAGGGCCTGTTACAGTTCTGGGGGTGGCTCTGACCCCAAACCACAGCAGTGATGCATCGTCCCTGTAACACTGCTGCTATCGCCACTGAAGTGAGTGTATTTGAAAATCACAGAGCAAATCAAACACACAGCTCACACCTCATTCCAGCAAGGATTCACTTGGATGCTGGAAAGTATCAGATTTTTAGAAATATTACCACACAGCTGCGTGGATCTGTTTAAGAGTAATATACTCAACTCTGTTTTTTCAAAATGCCCCCTGCACGTACTTTGAAAAAACAGGTAAGTAGAGCTAGGCACTGTATCTCTTTACAGGACAGTGACTCAAACCTTACAGAGGCCAATACTAACTACGTAAGTATTGGATTTTCGGTAGAAACAGGCAAAACCACAAAGCACTTCCATCACAACTGGCATGTATAAAACTTCCTACCTTGTCCAAACACAGGTTTCCATGTCTCTCAGCAATAGCCTTCCTAAAACTGTGAGAAAGGGGATACAGCATGCTATGATGTGGGTGGACAGAAGGCAGTCTGTTCTTCTCCAGCTGATCAGCTACAATGCTAACCAGCTTCTTCATTCTTTCATCATAGTCTGTCCAGTCACAGACAATCTATAAAAAGCAAAAATTTTTAAAGTATTAGGACAACAGCTTCCTTTGATCTGTATCAGATTATTTCACAAGTTGGGACTAATGCTTCTTCCAAAACTGGAGCTGACAACTTCAGTGATTACTGTTTTTGACTTATCTTCTGATTTAAATCCACTCTTTACATTTAAACTAGTCATTGGTTGAGGTGATGAAGCTTAGCATATGTTGCAGAAGAATCCTAAAAGTTACCATCAAAGCCTCATCTTCCTCACCTGCAAACAGTGGGCTAGATTGCAATAGGCATCTGGGAAATCCGGTTTCAGTTTCAGAGCAGTGCGGTAAGAGGCAATGGCTTCTGGTATATTCCCTGAATCCTGTAAAGAATAGAGTTAGTAGATTAAAAAACCCTCAGGGTAAATACAATGCCCCATCATACTCTAGGAGTGAATCAATTGCATGTGCTACCTTGTGAATAGAGGCCAAGTTGCTGTGGGCATCAGCAAAAGCTGGGTTTATCTGAATGGCACGAGTGTAGCACTGTAGAGCTCCTTGAACATCCTGCATCTCCTTCAAAGTATTTCCCATATTAGAATAAGCATCTGCAAATGTGGGGCTGATTCTGAGAAATAAAGATAATGTATGTAAGAAACAATAAAAGCACCTCCTCCAATGCGAAACCACCCCACAGCCAAACCTTTTGTTTTTCAAAGCAACTGTGTGAATTAAAATACATTACTCTAAGTAACTTTCCGTACAAATCTACGGTACCTCCCTGTTACAAAAGGCTGGGACAATTACAGGTGGTGTCCATTTACCTGATAGCCTCTTTGTAATGCATCAGAGCTTCCTGTAACTTTCCTTGCTGTTGCAGAACACTTGCTAAATTTGAATGTGCCGCAGCAAACTCTGGAAACACCTGGAAATAAAAAGTACAAGCTGTCTCTCTCAAATGCTCCAAGTACACCAAGATATATATATAAAAAAAATACTTGTGCATTTCTTACTCTTTTTTTTTATATAACTCAGGTTTCTGAGCAGATGTTGCTGCACTCATGACTGAAGAGGGGGGAAAACCCCTGTGTCATATTACACACTCCCAACATTAATTCCCCACATCCCCTCGACCACGTGCAACCGCACCTCAAGAGCCTTCCGATAAAGGCGCACGGCTTCCTCGATGTTCCCCTGCTCTCGCTTGATGTTTGCTAGATTGTTGAGAGAATCTGCATGCGTGGGGCAAAGTCGAAGAGCTGTATTGTAGCATTCTTCTGCTTCTACCACCTGCAAAAAGAGGGATACTGTTAATCTGGTTGTGTCTGTTTTAACAGCACTATTTATGAGAAGCCATTATACAACCACTTTTAACAGGTTCAGGGTGGAGGCTTCCTAAATTAGTCCTCCTTATGACTGAAGACAACATCCCACCATAATAGAGCTGGTGGCATCTGGTGCCTAAATAAACATTCACTGTAATTTTTAAAATGTTAAAAAGGACAAAAAATACTCCTTACACTGCCTTTCTCCTTCAAGGCGTTGGCCAAGTTACAATAGGCGTCAGGAAAGTGGGGTTGTAGTTCAATAGCCCTCCTGTAGGTGTCTATTGCTAGGTCTATTAGTCCTTGCTCATAATACACACAAGCAAGGTTGCCATGAACAACTGCGTGATTTGGACTCAAACTCAAGGCTCGTAGATAAGCTGCTACAGCTCTGTAACAAGAAAAAAGGTAAACAATTATCCACTGAGCAGCAATTTTATTTACCTTGGTCATAAAAACAACCCACATAAAAAGAAACAGAGATTTCAATGGATATTTATTATTAACACACACAAATCTATCCTGTAAGATGTTACTGCAAACACAAAACCGTACTGCCTGAATTAAAAGCCCAATCAAAGGACAAATTACTACTGTTCATGTTATTTTAAAGCTATGCTGAATTCTGTAATGACTAGGAGATTACAAGAAATACTTCATAAAACAGGAATGTTTTCCTCCCACCACTTGATGCCATACAGTGACCAATGTAGGTCTTTGTGAAAAGAAGTTGTTTTCATCTAGTTTTTTTAAATGCGCTTTACTGCTAGCATAAGCATGGGATCTTTGCTCCATTTTTTTCCAGTTTATTATTCAATTGTAACAATATAAACAGTATCGTACTATTACATCTTTATTCTCTCTGCTAACCTAACACATGTATCATGCTTTAGTTATACATCAAACTTCACTTTCTTCAAAAGTGAGTCCTTTAATTATATATTCCTGTACAGCTATATAAATGACTGATGCATTCAAATCAAATTTCCAGAAAAATGACAACAGTATACACCAGAAGTAAATTCTCAAAAAGATGACGTGAAATCTAAAATGATGAGGAAGCATGCCTGTTTGGCCCATGGCTAAAGGAGAAATCCACCAAACATTTACACTGTCTGTAATGCAACTAATTAGAACAATTAACCTGTTCCCTGAAAGCTTTTATTAACTCTGGAGCCACAAACCACAGCTACCAGAAATTAAAATCCAATTAACAGATGCAACATGGTACCCTGCATATAAACAACGCTGTCTTGATCTTCTTCCAGTAACAAAAGAAAGACTCATGTATTGGATTACAAGTCTCTGAACAGGTTAGTTCAGAGAAGACCGCAGCAGTACTGCAACCCCACGCAATAACGTGCATGTTATAAGCCTGTGCAGCTATCCAGAGAGACCCTGACAGGCTGGAGAGCTGGGCAGGGAGAAATCTCATGAAATTCCATACAGGCAAGTGTAAAGTCCTGCATTTGGGGAGGAACAACCCCATGCATCAGTCCAGGCTGGGGGCTATCTGTTGGAGAGCAGTTCTGGGGAAAAGGACCTGGGAGTCCCAGTTAATAGCAGGATGACCATGAGCCAGCAGTGTGCAGCCAAGAAGGCCAGTGGCATCCTGGGGTGCATTAAGAGGTATGTGGCCAACAGGTCAAGGGAAGTCATCCTCCCTCTCTGCTCTGCCCTGGTGAGGCCCCACCTGGAATACTGTGTGCAGTTCCGGGCTCCTCAGTTCAGGAAGGACAAAGAACTTTTGGAGAGGGTCCAGCGCAGGACTACTAAGAAGATCAAGGGCCTGGAACACCTGTCATATGAGGAAAGGCTCGGGGTGCTGGGGATATTTAGCTTGGAGAAGTGGAGGCTGAGGGTGGATCTTATTAATGGTTATAAGTATCTAAAAGGTGGGTGTCAGGAAGATGGGCCAGGCTCGTCTCAGTGGTGTCTGGTGACAGGACCAGGGGCAATGGCCACAAGCTGGTGAACAAGAGGTTCAACCTGAAGATGAGGAAGAACTTTACAATGAGAGTGACAGAGCACTGGCACCGGCTGCCCAGGGGCATGATGGAGTCACTACCTCTGGAGACTTTAAAGGCCCACCTGGGCGTGTTCCTGGGTGATGTACTCTAAGTGACACTGCTCTGGCAGAGGGGTTGGACTAGATGATCTTTTGAGGTCCCCTTAAACCCCTAAGATTCTGTTAACGTGGTTACAACATGGAACAAATACAGACTACTCAAGAAGATCCTCAGCTGAATTTCAGCATTTCAACTTGTCTTACAAAAAAAGGACCATTTTAGAAGAGACAAACCTGTAGATCATATCCTGAATCACAAAATTAAACCACAGAATTGATGCCTTTCTTGCATTATTTTCACCTGTCTCCAGCCTTAATTTCTAATCTATTTTCATCAGTACCTTCAGAAATGCTCATTTTTAATCTTTTATTAAGTACAGGAAAGTAACAAAGGAAGACATTCCACTTTATTTATTTTTTTTTTTAGTTTCAATAACCTGCTCTGTACGCATTTCAAAGCCATTTGCTTGCTGAGCTTACAGAAGTTTTTGCTATACTGTCCAACGAGATCTTAGATCAGGAACCTAACCTGTATTTCAATACATCCAACAGGCCACTGACAGAGTGACAGTACTTATCTGCTTACCTGTCAAATATCCTTGCCTCCTTCAGGACATTTCCAAGATTGATGTAAGCATCCAAAAAATTTGGGTCAAGTGTTACAGCCTGAAAATATTTTTGAAGTAAGTTTTGAGCATTGAAACAAAAAACATTCTCTATGAAACCTAGCTACCTTTTTTTTGGTGTTTTTTTTTGGTGGTGGTGGTAGTTTGTGTGGTTTTGTTTTTTTTTTTAATTTGTCAAACCCAAACTCTAAGCATCTAAGACTTTAACAAGAACCTAAAAAGGAACAAAAACTTAAATAATATAAAACACTAACAGAGCATCAAAGCTAATTATCTTTAAAAATAACAGCATACACTACATTCAAATTTATTCAGTTGCTTACCTAGTCAGCTGCAACTACTGCAGAATAAAGTGTTAAATATTAATTCCATCTTAGGCTGATGGTACTTAACACTCCTGCCTACTCATGCTATGTGCCTTTAATTTGTTTTTAGGGAAGAAAAACCCTGAAAAAAACACGAATCCATATCCTTTATCTATTGCAAAATAAGCCAGCATTTTAATTTAGCAGTCCAGAAAAAGACTTTCACAAGAGCAAGAAAAGGACAAATGCATCGTATGTGTTGGGAAAGTATGTTCAGTAGACATTTAGCTAAAATAAAACGTTTTCATCCCTTAAAAATTATAATGCAAGGAAATTTAAGAACCAATGAAGTTACAGAAGATGCAGTAATATGCTACATGTGAGTATTTGGCATGGCAACATTCTTACAGTCTCTCTCATGGAAATTAGTATTTCCAAATTAAGTTATAGTTTACAATGTATAACTAACTAGACACAGATTTAAAAAAAAATCCTGAGCACTTAAAATTATTTTTGTAGTTCTTAACTCATAAATATCAGGAAGAAACTGTCCACCACATGTTAAAACCACTTTTAGGTCACTAAAAAGCGAACTTAAGAGATGAATACAAACTGAATTATGATGCTAATTACTTCTTAATTAGAACACATCAGACAACTAAATAATGACAGCCATCTAGAGAAGTCTGAAACAATAATGGTGAAAAATAATCCTGGAGAAGAATAAGTGTCACTTAAAATTGTTCTCCTCAGTTACCCAAAATGACAGTAATAGCTGAAACAAATCACAGGGAAAAATTCTTTTAAGCAGAAAGTTTGTTTCTCCCTCTCACACATGAAACATGCAAAACATTATTCCCATCAAATTAGATTTTTAAAAATTTTGTCCTGGAAAAAGATGTAAAACAACTTAATTTTCTCATATTTGACATCCATAAAGTCCTTTGGGCAGTTGTAACACTATCTCTCTAGTGCCATATAGGCACTTTAATACACCAGGAGTGAAAAAACCCAACATAGGATGTTAACAGGATCATAAGAAGTCCTCTGCTGATGGAAAACATTTCTATCATCTACAAGTAGACAACTGCATGTACATTAAAATCCAGCAGTGAAACTGACTGGCTTAGTTACCTTTTCAAAGTGGTGAATTGCAAGCCAAATTTCTCCTTGGGCATTGAAAACACAGCCAAGATTACTCCAAGCCACTGCAAAGTTTGGTTGAGTCTCAATTGCTTTTAAGTAACAGGCCTTGGAACAGTTAAAGAAGAGAGATACAAGGGAAGGGGAGTATTTGTACAAAGAAAAAAAATGAGAAAAAAAAATTGTTAGTATTCCTTCTCTAACCAGTCAAAAGTGACCCTGCAGTATAGGCTAGCTTGCGCCAAAACTAATGCGCTGCAAACTGTTGTTGATCCTGCGCCAGCGCAAACCAAAACCCAGGTGCAAGCCCACCATTTTTCAGTTATGCTGACAACAGATTAACATGCCCTTAGACACAATCACCACAGAAATCATCTCAGAAATAATTCAAGAAGTTCAGCAGAAATATCTGCCACCTTTAAACACACAAACCCCCAAAAACATACTGTGTAAAAACAACTCTGCTGTGAAATTATTAAATCGTGTAATATTCAAGAGCAGATGCAAACTACTTCAAAAAATTCAGAAAAAACACTAAAAAAGATGAAGCCATTCTTCGATTTTCATTGTCTGAGTGATGACACAACCGATCCCCACCTATTTTCCCTGTTTCTTCAAATACCTCCCATCACCTGCAGCTTCAAAACCTCAAATGACAGGATTGCACGAAGGTTTAGGTCCCTGTAATGCAAGCGCAAGAAATCGCTGCGCATCCTAAGGAGCACGGCGCCACGCTATCGCTGCGGACTCCCTGCCATCGTCAGCGCCCCTAGGTGCAGTGAACGGCCAACCAGAATCATTAATCTACCAGACAGGCCCACGCAGAAACTCGCATGTTAAATTTGATGGCTGGACTCTATATGTGTTACGACCCAATCTGATCCAAAAGGCTACAGCCTGGAGCTTGGGCAGCCGCCCAATCAAAGATTAATCATCTAGTCAACCGTTCACGAGGGCTTAATCGCACGCAATGCGCGTTACCGCTGCGCAGCCTTTGCGCTACTGCAGGATCACAGCGCATCATCAGAAGAGCAGAACGCTGCAATCCAAACAAAGAAGAAAAAGGAAAAAAAATGAACAACCAGAAGAGTTAGAAGCTTTTACTATTAACTATCTCAAATTATTTCTTAAAAAAAATACTTTAATTTACTTTTACTTTATTTCTTTGAAAGAATTTGTGGCTACTAGTATAAAATATTCTTACATTACTTGCTTGTAATTAAATATTTTAAGCTGTTTCTGAAGCCACAAGACAGAAGATTCAGGCATGGAGGCAAATGGTTTTGCTGTGGCAGTTACAAACCCGTTACCATATTTCTCATCATGTGACTTTTCGGTGCGTTCCTTGCTGGAAGAGGAGGAGGAGGTGTGTGTCTGCCCTAGATCCAGGCCTCGAGCTCCCTTCAGCGAGGCACCTTACGCATGGAATAGGAGGTTTCACCCACCTGAAACCTTCTAAATACAATATCAGTGGTGAAAAACCAAAAACAAGAGAGAAAATAAAACAAGATCATTAGTAAGAGTTCAACAAAGCAATTGCATTTTTTGGATATGTCTTAACACATGGGAATGAGGACAATCTGTCTGTAACAAGGGAGACATGCAGAAGGGAGAGGGTTAATCAGGGCAACTGCATACAGCAGGGACTGTTTGGGGGGTTGGTTTTGGTTTTTTTTTCTTTGGAAGAAAGGCTCTGAAATATCTACAAAGAAATTGAATTTTAGTTCAAACTGTAAGGAATCTGCTGGCTTGATCTTTCAAATGGACTGATAACCAAAGAAACACATTGCAATTTACTCAAGATGTTTTTCCTAGTTTATTAAGTTCTCACAAAACGGAATAACACTTTCAATCTAGGTGTCTCCAGAGCTCTGAAACAAAGAAGTCAGCAACCTAAGGCAGGCGCAGTGTCTTGGCCTATACCAGTCACACTAAAGCTGCAGTGAAGTGCAGTTCATGTTAGCTGTCCGCTTGGTGGGCTGAGAACCAAGTGTCTCAAAGACTGTTCAAACTCGAAATGCTGCTACAAAATATTTTCAACCTGGATCTGACCAAATCAGTTAGGCTGCCCTAGGATAGTACACACATCCAAGTTGTTGAGAGAAATTAAAACAGTAATAAACTTTGTCCCTGCACTCCCCGTTACCCCCTAAAGCCCATACCCCCCCAGATGGTGCTGCAGTCAAACAGACAGCTACGCTGTTCATACACTCCACTTTTTAGCATGCGCGTGGGGCTCGGAGTGACAGCCGTGGAGTCCGGAGTTTCCCATTCCTCCACACTCCTCACCCCTGCAGCGCGGACGCGTAAGGTGGCTTGTAACAAGACAATTTCTTTGTGCAATCCAAGTTTTAACATGCCAAGAATTTCAAACTTATCTTGGTGTTCAAATCCTCAGTTTAGAAAACACAAGACTGCTAGAAGCCACCTTTCCACTACAGCAAGTTTTCTTTCGATCAGTTCATTTCCAAACAAACCAGCTTTGTCCTTCAGATTTCTTTATTTTGGGGGAGGGAAAGGGAAGACACAAAAAAAAGATAAGAGGGAGGTTTGCATACTGCAGCTATTGATCACTTACTAGCCTTTCTTCCACTATCAAGGGAAGGGAAAAGTTAAAAGAATAAAAATATTTAAAAGCCAATATTACACGGTAACATTTGGGTAAGTTTCTTGTCCACTTACAAGTCACAAAGGACTTTAGAAGAGCAGCATTTTCAATATCACCTGCATCGTACAGGGATCTCGAGCTAACCACAGGCTCTCTGCTTGGCACCAGCAGGCAAGCCTCAGGTTTGAAGGACTTATTTCCAGGTAAGAGCATGACGGAGCCCCTGCCCAATACTTCAGAATGGTATCAGATAGTCTAGTTTCAGCAGAAAGGCTTGGTAATGTTCCGTTTCTTGACTTAAGCTAACTTTTAAACATGGGACATGCCATATCTTGCCCTGCAACTACTCTGAGGTGTTTCAGTGCCTTCAGCTTTCCAGCAGCTTCTCAGACTGTCTGTAGATCAATGCAGACTTGAAGACTTGGTGCAAAGTTCAATTTTTCAAAACACTGATGTTTACATGTATTCTACCCAACACCTACCTTGGCTTCTTCCAAGCGACCCAGGGCTTTCAGCAGGTTCCCCAGGTCACTACGAACACAGTACAAGTCCTGAAATACCAAAGTCACACTATCAGCTTCAGGACTTCAGGTGCCCCAAAGGTCTCCAGAGAGCATGCAAGGGAACACACCAGTCCTCCACAGCTTATATTAAATTCTTAATACATCACAAATGTAAATTATTTTTCTTGACCCAATGTTACAGTTGAGAGATAGTATTACTGATTTTAGTACTGTAAAAATACAACCATAGAGAAGTAGAAAGAAGTACAAAAGTAGTGTTTCATACAATTCCTGTTTATACAGAAATACAAAACTGGAAACAAATGCCCCCCACCCACCCAAGGAGCTTAAATTCTTTTGCCATACATAAGTAGCTGAAGCCTCTTTTTCTTTTTCTAAGCATGTCCTGTATTCTTAGGTTACCCTACTGCCATTATGACTCTTAACTAGACAGCACATAATTGATTTTGCTTCCTGTATACCCAAAGCAGTTTCTCCTCCCTGTTTTTCCCACTAATTTGTCCATTTTAAACAACCTTGCCACCTGATATTCATTTGTAACCACAGTACAGACTGCAACTGCATTATCCAGCAGTAAGTGAAGACCACAGAGAATGGCGACATTTTTGTCAGTGCTAACAAAAGAACTTTCTAACCTGAAAAAAACCTCAACCCCTATAACAAAACACCATCTCACAGTATTACCAACCAATGCACAAACTCCACTAGTCACACCACTTAGCACAAGTTAGACAAGTTCACCTAGGATGAACACAGCAAATCAAGATCCTGAGCTCTCTTTGGACTCAGCTTGTATTTGCTTTTCCAAAGGAAAAAGGATATATGCGCACCAGAGCAGTGTTGTATTTTTTGGCAAAATGACCAAGTAGCAAACAGATACCTTCATTATACTGAATAGCAATATACAAATTATTTGAGTATAATGCAAAATAAAGAGAAGTTATCAGTCTGGTACACTGTTTACTAAAAATGTCAATTCAAAACTGTCACAACCAAAAATTCAAACACCAGATCTATTTTACAGGTGTCATTTATACTCAGTTTCAGCCCGCAAAACATAAAAAACATGGTTCTGCAAGCTAATCCCCTGTGGAAATCTAACCAAGGCAGCTCTCATCACGACAGATTTTCTGACTTCATGATAAAGTAATACCTGATGATTTCTGAACATCTCACAACCCAGTCTGAACAGTGACTCTTTCACTGTAATAATACTGCCTTAGTAAAAAACAAAGCTAAATGAGGTCACTCACTGAAACTTCTGACCAGAAAAAAAACAACACACAAACAATTCCTTGTTCTTCTGTTATCTAAACAATACGAGTAAGTACACAAGGAGCTTTCCTTACTGTGTTGCAATTTAAAGCTTTCTGTGCCAGTAGTCTTTCAAAGATCCTTAACATAAATATTAAATAGATCATTAACTTCATGGTGTACAGGTTACAGGGAAGGTTTATCACTTTTTTTGTTCTTTTAAACCGGCTATCTGTGTGTCCTGGGACAGCAGTAAAGCATAGAGCTCTTCTGTAAAATACAGCATTACTTACAGGGTTGTACTGAAGGGCAGACACATATGCCTGTACTGCTCCTTCCATATCACCTGCAGCTACCAGGGCAGCAGCCAAATTAATATATCCATCGATGAAATCTGGCTTGAGGCGTAGCGCATGTCTATAATGTTCAATGGCTTCTTGGAGCTGTCCACGCTCCTTGTACACATTGCCTAGATTTGAGTAAGCTTCAGCCAACAGTGGATTCTGTTTAATAGCCAAAGTACTGAAGTGAGCAGACCTGGAGAAAATTAGATAAGTTAGCCGACAAAAAACAAAACAACAAAAAAAACCAACCCAAGCCACACTTAAGTTTCAGTGTTTGCCCATTTACCTAGTCACATAATACCCATGATTGAGTGAGCCAAACATACAGCAAATAAATCTGGACTTACAAGAGCTGTCTTGTATGTTTAGCTTCTTCTAGCTTAAAACTATCATCTCACCTGTTCCTATTTTAGAGTCTACTGAAGACAGACAACTCATATTCACACCAGTAGGGTTCAAGCTGACTCACCAAACTTGAACTCAACACTCTTGGAGAAAATACTACAGATATCCTGCGAAGTCTCTTCCAATATTTGTATGCTTTAAGCAAAGTTTCACTTGATACTCGTTTCAAGAAGCAAGACATAGCTAACAGATGTAGATGTAAAATTCTGTTGTACCCTCCCCTATTTTACTTTCCCATATCTGAACTGTTTTAACAGCTTCATTCAGAAGCGTATATAAAATAAAACTGAGACAAAAGTTCTTACTTCTCGCATCAGCAAACACATATTTACAGCTAGAACAAGTGAAGTTTAAAATGCTTCATGAACAGAAAGCAAGATCAGGAACAGGCAGGCAGAAAGAACTGACAACTTTCAGATGACAAAAATCCTTAACTAATCATGCTGTTTCACAGCAAACACTCAGTCTTGCAACTTGAGGGGAAAAAAAAAAAAAAAAAACCAAAAAAAAACAACACCAAACTTTGAGTGGAATATGCAAAAGCCTTTGTTTAAACACGTAAATACCTCCAGTGCACACAACTGTGGCTGACACTCCAACAGTAGGATGTATAGTATTAAAATAACATGAGAAAAATGGCAAGAACTGTTGCTTGCTGTAAAGCTAGCAATTCCCATTTGTATTTCTCTTATCCTAACAGTTTAAAAAGAACATTGGTTTTGACCAGTCCTTACTGGTGCCATCAAGTTAGTCATTATTATTTATTAATGATAAACCAGAACTTTTCTCAGCTGTGCTCAGTAATTTTAGTGGTGCAGACTACAAAGCAAGCTGGAGGGAACACCCCGAGTCTCCTACCTGTCCAACCTGCGACACTGGAAGTGAATGGACGACAGTAACAAAAGCACACCAGTATTGTCAGGCTCTTGTCTCCAAAGCTGCATGCAGTGTCTCTCTGCTGCTTCAAAGTCTCCTGCCTGATACTCACGATGAGCCAACTCCGCTAACCCTTGGAAGGAAAGCATACTTTTCGTTGGTTCTGGAGAATCACCAAAACATTTAAGGGGGAAAACAAAAAGTTAGATAATGGGAATGAAACAAAACAACAAAGTGAAAAAGTGTACACAACTGAAAGATGAAAACGTTTGAAATTACATAAAACACATTATACGATTAAAAAACACTATGTGATAGTTTGAACTCTCATGTCCTAACCTGTTACTATATTTCTAACTTTATCTGCACAGTCCCATGATCTCATAAGCTAATAGGAAACATACACATAGTAACAACTCAATATTTGTAAGCCAATAATTTTACATTATCCTTAAAATATATTTGGAAGGGACTCCTGACATGATACTGTACTTTGGTTGACAACAGTAGAAGTGCTACTAACTGAACAATGACTCGCCTCATTCTCCCCAAGGCTGTAAATTTTATGCTTTGTAGTATTAAAAACAAGTTATAAAAACTTCACAGGGAAATGAAGGACAGCAGACAAAGACTTCAAAATATCTGAACACCAAGTTTTGTTGTGCCATCGCTGAAAGCTCTTTTAAAAAAAAATAAAAAGCAACATGCAACATTCCTTGAATCCTTTGTACTCCTACATTCCCTATGAGTAAAAATTCTTTTGCAGAAAAAATAACTCTCCTTGGAACAGTATCTGATGAGAGACAAACACACACTTCAATGATTATGCAACTGGCCTACAGAAGGAACCATTAAACAGGGTACAATACAGTAAAGGAGTTACTGCTTCTGGAGGTTTAGCTGGAATGGAAGCAACAAAATGGTTTTGATAACTACGACATCACTGTGGAGAACAAAATGAATAAAACACCACCTGCTTCAGAAAAAGAAATCCTGTGTGAAATAAATTTTTTTACAAAGCACAGTTTGGGAGAAAACATAACCATTCATCTTAAAAAGAACTGCTGGCCTTCAAATTCTGGCTTTATACCAATGACTCTTACTATTAAAAGGTTTGATTACTGCAAGTATCTTTTTTATTTTTCTCCAGAAGTCCAGCATCTCCAGTCACTTAATTCCATTCATTAAATGCTTCCCACCTGGACCTACACTTCTAAAATCCTGAATTTAAATTAAACAGATCAATCCTTCCCCATACAAGCAAGCACCACAACATCCAAGTATATATATCTTTGCAATTAGCCACTACAAAAATATTCTGAGACTCTTAAAATTTTCTGTGAGGACTTTAAAGATTGCAAAATAATCACAGAGATTAGGTGCAGTGTTACTATCTAGTGTCTATGTTATGAAATTGGAACTTATTTATTGGAAATTATTTAGATTATTTTCAAAACTGCATTTTAGCATTAGCAGGCTTTGAAGACGAGTCTGCAAACAATACATGGTAACTAAAGTTATTTTTCCAGACAGCATATTGACTCTGTCAGTGTCAGAAACTGCTTCACAGTACCCTGGCAATAGCAAAGCTACTCCCTTTCAGATAGCTGACCAACTACTAACCCAGTATCTTCATCCAGACTAGATTCCTGTTTTCTAGTAGCCTAGCTTAACAGTTTTCCAAACCTTGACTATGGGAAATGTGGACTTGACTATCTCCTTAAACCTACTGTCAACGGATACAACTGTTATTCAGCATGAGAAAGCCAGCACCATTTATTAAAGGTGCTGACAGTAACAACGATCCTGGAGTACCAACACGATGTTCCTCACACCCTCCTGCTGCCATTAACAGCCTCACAGGTTTAGCCCCTCTAGCAGTTCATGTATTTTGAAGTACTGCTGATGGCACAAACATAGGGAAACTCAACAAAGGAAGAGCATGCCCCATGGACCCGAGTAATTTCTTCTTCAAATAAAATGTAATGGCATTAAATTTCAAAGCTAAAGAGAAAAACAAACAAAAGTTGGACCCTTGAAAAGTTCATTGGAAAGAAAGAAGTGGACAGCTACATCACAAAGTTCAAAAAGTACTAATCTTTTTATAGAAAGTTGGCTGGAATAAAAGTTCTGTAGTCTAAAGAATTCTAACACAGCCATCAATGGTTGCTCGCTGAATCCATTTGTGAAGGAAACGGCTGCAGTGAAGAGTCACAGCCAGCAGACTCCCATACCGATTCCAGCCTAACTTGTGCTACATGCTTTGACTTATGTATGACCTTGGAAGAGCCTAGCAGGTGCTATGACAACGACCTTTCCTGTGACTTCTACAAAATACACACAAAATAAAAACCTGCGCAGAACTATCGCTGACATATCTAAGGCCATATTTTTCCCCAGAAATGTCATCTTAAGCACTTAGCATATGATCATGCTCAACCTTACATCTGGATAAAATCTATGCCTAGACAGAAGTAGTTGTCAATGCCATCTGCGAGATGGTGGTGAGCAGCAGAGGACCCTCCCCGAGCATGTTCTTTTCACCTCCACAGATTAAGGCTGCAAGAGGATGGCACAGCCTCTGACCAGACACGCAGTTCTTGCTGATAAGCACTGAAACGATCACGAGAAGTAGCCGGCCTCTTCCATCTCCACTTCCATATCACTACCATTTTCCTTTACATCCCTATTTCTGCATTGCTATCCCAACTGTTGACCCACAGACCCCGTTTTTTTTCCCTACTTTTCCCATATACCGTTTCGGTTTTCATACACTTCCTTCCCTCTGGTTCGAGAAGCCCCCAAAAATCTGGGGAATAAAGCTGTGTTGTCTTTTCAGCCTTTCAGTAAGCAGAATACGTCTTTCTCTTGTTCTACAGTGAAAATAAGATCTCTCCTTTTCTCTCCCCTGTCCCTCAAGTTCTGGATCTGTAAACTAAGCGTAGAACAGAATAATTCTCAGCTAAACCACGCTATATTACTGGCCAGAAGAGCATTGTACTTCTTGGCTATGCCACAAAAGACCTGCTCCTTACGAGAAGCGAGAGGACCAGCGAACGTACGTTCTGGATCAGGTTTTTACCCTACTTCGTCCTCTACAAACACGCAGTCACCTGATACTCGGATAAATATAACAGTAAGATCACGGAAGACAAGCGCAAAGGCAGCGAGGGTCGTCTCCGTGAGCTACTGCCTGGCTCAGGCCACCGCTTCTGGAACGTTCCGCTGGGAGCGCGCCCGGCGAGCTCAGAGGTGAGCCAGGCGCGGCCCCGGG
>NW_008590411.1:1281-1840 GCF_000691845.1 Merops nubicus | reverse complement strand
GGCATTCAGTGGGGTTTTAGCACCAGTATCACTTTTCCCCACGGTGGGAAGTACCACCAGGACAGGCTGTCCTGGGAAGTGTGCTGGATTCTTAGAATCATTTGGTCCCTTTAATGAGGGAATCAAATTTGGAGCCTTTGGACAAAAGGCAGTGATTTTGGGGCATCCATTTATCCCCCATCTGTCATTTACACCTTTTACAGCTTCCCTCAAACGGATATCCCAATTTCCTTCCTGTGGTTTCAAAAGTCGTTTCAAGAGACCATTGGTCCTTTCTACAATTCCGTTGGCTTGAGGGTAATAAGGGGTGTGAAAAATCCATTTAATCCCTTCACTTTTTGCCCAATCCTGTACAACTCTGGCAGTGAAGTGTGAACCGTTATCAGATTGTATTTCTTGTGGTTTTGGAAAAGTTCCAAACCATTCTTGTAATGCTTTCACAGTGTTGTCTCCAGTAGCCCTGTTAAAGGCTGCCGCTTGGACCAGTCCCGATGTTATTTCCACTCCTACTAGCACAAAGTGTTTTCCTCCTGATTTCTTAAAGGGGCCAATATAATCT
>NW_008590411.1:861-1227 GCF_000691845.1 Merops nubicus | reverse complement strand
ACACACCCCCACACTCACACCCATTTTCTGCTGTGTCACCCGTCTCTTCCCCGAGTGGTTGAAGGGACCAAAATCTACTATGGGGAGGCTCTCCTTCGTTTCTGTGAGGTTATCCCTTCACTTCCCCAAGCAGACAATTCTCACATATATAAAAAAAACCAATTCCCTCTTTTGCACCAAGAAATCTTTTGGTACATCCCAAGAGACAGAGCCCTCAACTCAAGCGTGGAGTGCACTAAACCTGGGCGTGTGTGGTGTGCGGGAAATTCGAATCGCCCCCCTTGCTTTCTGGACACCTCTCACCCTTTTGGGGTGTAGGGGCCAGGTGCGGCTGGGACGAAAAGTCCTTCTCCTCTTCTACACCAC
>NW_008590411.1:0-772 GCF_000691845.1 Merops nubicus | reverse complement strand
CAACTCGGCGGACGTGTGACGGTTCGTTTACCGCGATCTCAGAGTGCAAAAGAAAGTTCAAAGGGAGTTGTTACTTCAACTACAAGGCAGTAAAACAAATGTTTATATTTGAATAATCATATTTATGTGGCATCTTTTTCTAAACTGGGGACTTAAAAAGGTCTTATGAAGGGACTTAAAGCATATTTGGAGCAGGTACTTAGGTCTGTCTATCTTTAGGGAAGTTGTTAAGCAAGCACTTAGTTTTAAGGATGTAAATTCAGTTAAGTGCGAGTTAAGCACTTGTGTGAACAACCTTCTGAATTTGAATGATATAATTAGATTAACAAATTAGTTATTTTTGCAATAAAGACATATTAGTGTAGTAAACTAGCAACTACCACTAGAACTGGAGAGCTTAGAGGAAAGATGATGAAGCAATGATGTTAGAAAGAAAATCTGAGACTCATAAATTTAAGGTTTTCAATTTGGAGGTTAAAATGTGATTTAAAAAAAAAATTAGTAATGGAGAATAAGTAGAAAGCAGAAAGTAAAAAAGACAAACTGGAATCCATATGCCAACCCTCATTCAGGGCTGGGGTTTAAACTCCAGCACTTCATCCCCGTGCCTAACAGAGGTGGTTCCAGCAAGATACATAATGGATCCATTACCGGCCTGTTAAAAAGAGTGATGGGTCAGGGAGAGTGACTGCAGATTTCAGGGAATTAAATAAGCACACCCCGCCTCTCACGGCAGCTGTACCAGACCACGTCCATTTTCAAAGAACGGGTC
>NW_008590410.1:34029-63481 GCF_000691845.1 Merops nubicus | reverse complement strand
TAAAGCCCTGGAGGCAGTGGATGGATTCCCGGATCAGCATGAAATTCAGACCCTGCTAACCCAGAGCAGGAGCCTCTGCTTGCACAGGCAGGTCTGAGATGCATCAGGAGGTGGCACTTACCCCCTTGTTTCCAGTGGTTTTCCTGGGAGTTGGCTTGGATCTCCGGGCAGATCAGGCTCTTGCCACACTGCCAGTGAGCTGCCCTTAGACTCATAAAATTGTGCAGCTTGGGAAAGACCTTTAAGATCATCAGCTCCAACAATTAACCTAACTCTAACAAGTCCCCTGCTAAAGCATGTCCCTAAGTAGTGTATCTACATGACTTTGAAACAAATCCAGGGAAGGTGATTCAACCACTTCCCTGGACAGCCTGTTCCAATGTTTGATAACCCTTTTAATGAAGAATTTTTTTCCTAATATCCATCCTAAACCTCCCCCGGCGTAACTTGAGGCCATTTCCTCTTGTCCTAGTACTTGTCACATGCGAGAAGAGACCGGCACCCGCCTCTCTAGAACCTCCTTTCAGGTAACTGTAAAGAGCGAGAAGGTCTCCCAAGCCTCCTTTTCTGAAGGCTAACAACCCCAGTTCCTTCAGCTTCTTAAGACTTGAGCTCTAGACCCTTCACCAGCTTCACTGACCTTCTTTGGGTATGCTCCAGCACCTTGATCTCTTTCTTGTATGGAGGTCCCCAAAACTGAACATAGTATTCGTGGTGTGGCCTCACCAGTGCTGGGTATGGCGGGACAACCACTTCCCAAGGTGTGCTTGCCACACTGTTTCCGATACAAACCAGGATGTTGTGGGCCTTCTATGGCCACCCTCCTGACTCGTATTTAGCCAATTGTTGATCAAAACTCCCAGGTCCCTTTCTGCCAAGCAGCTTTCCAGCTGCCCATCCCCATGCCTGTAGCATTGCATGGGGTTGTTGTGGCCCAAGTGGAAGACCCAGAATCTCATGGAGTTGGCCTTGGCCCATCAATCCAGCCTGTCCAGGTCCCCCTGTAGAGCCTTCCTACCCTCAAGCACACCTACATTGCTGCCCAGCTTCTTATCATCTGCAGACTTACTGAGGGTGTACTCTGTTTTCTCATCAAGATAATTGATAAAGATGTTATATAGAAATGGACCAAATACTGAGCCCTGGGGAATGCCACTTGTGAGTACCCACCATCTGGATTTAACCGCATTCACCACCACTCTTTGGACCTGTCATCCATCCAGTTTTTATCCAGCAGATCATATGCCAACCTAAGCTGTAAGCAGCCAGTTTCTCCAGGAGCATGCTGTAGGAAATTGTGTCAAAAGCCTTCCTGAAGTCAAATAACATGCACAGCCTTTCCCTCATCCACTAGAGCAGGCCACATTGTCATAAAAGAATACCAGGTTCATCAAGCAGGACCTGCCTTTCAGGAACCCCTGCTGACACTTATCATATGCAACCTAACTTGACACTTATCCGGTGGGTTGCTCCCATTGGGAGCAAAAGACCTGCCAGATCTTTGGGTCTGCACTATATATTTCCTCCCTATAAGGACACCTCATTTTCTGGAAGGTGGAGAGGAAACAGTACAACACAGTTGCCCTACACTGTAGGAGGATCTTGCATCACCACATGTGGCTTTGTGCTGGAGAGGAGTTGTAGATCTGCCTTCTCTCCTCCTGAGGCCTGCAGATGGTCTCCATTTGGATGTGCTTCCAGCAAATCCACTGCTCAGAGGAGATCCCTTACAAATGCAGATAGGTCTTGCAGAGATCTGGCTTGTGGGGGGGCAAGTAGAGGCACTCTGCTTGGTGCAGCTTGACCTGGCCCCTGCCTGCTGCAAACAAAGGCGACTAATACCCAGGGGCCAGGGAGCTTCACGCATCAGTCCAGAGAGTCTCAGACCTCCCCAGCTTTTTTCCTCCTCCAGACCTAGCCTATCTAGCTTTTATTTTGTCCCTGGAGTACAGGGTCACTCCTTCTGGGAGCTACAACTTCAACACACTGCCACATGGCTGGCTTGGAAAGCACAGAGCTAGAAGACTGTTTGCTGACAGCATGCAAAGGCAAACTGTGTATGGGAGCCTCACTGGGTGGCTGGGCAGGCCAGCTGACTCCCCAGAGTTCCCTGCAGACCAGCCCCAAACCACCGGTTCATCTTCAGTGAGGCAGCTTACATGCACATGCAGATGCTAACAACGTACCCAGGAGACTGTCCCAGAGAGAGTAATTTCCCCAGATGCTAGCTGTGTGGCCATGGATTCCCAAGAATATAATTTTTTCATATGAAAACATTTATTTTTCCTCCAGATGTCATGGTAATTAACACGGAAAGATGCGCTCTGTTAAATGTGTGAGGGAGATCATGGTGCCTCACAAGTCTACAGGAGCCCCTGGAGGATCAAGTACCAGATGGCAGTGATAAGGCTCTGATGAGTGCATGTGGGTGTATAAAAACGGCCTCGTCAAAAGTCTTATGAGAAGCTATCACAAGCTAAGAGAGGAGCTTATCACAAAGAGTGGGAGAGAAGATGGGAACAGGTCTTTGGTGTAGGGAGGTGGCTTCAAAGTTGTCTAGTCGATGTCCTGTACTGGCTGAAGGGCAAGTGTAACATGAGTGTTTTAGTTAGAAATTAATATGCTTTCTGCACTCGTCATGGTGTAACACCAGCTGGGATATTGCCAGAAATCCTGGCCTTCTCATCTCATGGGGGAAAACTGAAGAAGAACAGAGTGACATATGGAGGATCTGCCAGGAAGAGAATAGTCTTGAGCCTAGAGAGTCAGTCCCTAGCACCCGTAAGCCACAGGCAGCAAGGTGAAATCCGAAACATTTAGGATCAGTCCCTGCTGTAGATTGCTAAAGTGCAGGTTGTTGGAGGCTAGGAGATTGCAGGGCATCACCACTCTCAGATTACTTGGCCTGCACGCTTTTTTCCTCCCGTTCTGGCACATATCAGTCTCTGTACAAACCAGATTGGTTTGGAAAAGCTCGATAACTATGGTAGTATAACAATTCATACTCAAATAGTTTATTTCATCCAGGCACTTGAGAACCCTTCTCAGACATTGGTTAGACTGCAAAATAGCCCTGGATGGACACTGCAGTTTGTTTGTTTCATATTTTGTAAAAACTGTATGTACACTTGGACCAACAGATGGAGAGACATGACAAAGTTATTTAGATATACTTTCTCCCATTGGAAATTCTTTCCCAAATACAATGTGTTGCTAAATCTCACTGACAGTTTAAAAAGCAAAGGAAACAGATGAGAACACTGGGAAATTGTAAAGGTATGACATAATTAAATACAACTTACTGGGCTGGGTACTCTTGGTTTTATTTCCTGTAGGTGTATATCAAATTCATTTAACTTAATAGGAATTGTTTGGATTACAGTGAAATATGTTACTTCAAGATGACATGTCCTTCCGTGGTTTTTGATTTAACTTGAAAAAAAAAAACAAAACAAACCACTATTGCTTCAGCAAGCATCTAGCAGAAAGCTGATAGAAAGATCTGGTGTAACTGTCTTTTCTAAAGGTTCCTCTGACCTGCCAAGGGTCACAATTTTTTTGTCTGGACCATCAGCCAGAGAATGACCAAGGCTCTTTCTCTGGCAGGTGTGTGTTATCTGAGAGAAGACACGTCCCCACACACTGTTGGTGATGCAGCTCTGCCTTGCATTCACAACATGCAGTCAATGGAACAGAAGCCCTGTAAGGCCCTAAATGCCCATGATCATCTTTTGCCAAACAAAAGAAGGGTTCTAGTCACTTTTTATGCAAGGATTTTTTTTCATATAAATTTTGGCAAACTCTTAAGAGAAGACCTGAGCAGAAATCTCAGGGAAGCACAATACACCTCTTGCAAATTGATGGGACTACCTGAGCCCATATACGGCCCTACCAACAGACTTGCAAAGTCATGGAAATGAAGGAGGAGAGACAGCTGTTTAAGCAGTGATAGCAGAGCTCTGCCATATTGCTGATTTTCTCATGTGCAGCGCAGCTACAAAGAAATTGAAAGGTGCTGATCTAGAAGAAAGAGCAGAATGAGTAAATGCAATGACTATTTGTCCTATGTTCATATTCAAGTTAACAGAATTTCCTGTTTCAAGGATGTTGATTGATGTAAAACAATCAACCAGACCAAAAAAAAGGGTACATAAAGGAACAGGAAAACATTTTTTTTTTCTTTCTCAAAAGACAGCACATTTTAAAATATCCTCTTGGTAGTCACATCCATTGATTCATGCAAAAAGGATTGTCAGTTTTACAAAACAGAGGAGAGCAGGCCTGTAACATCTTCAGTGTGTCCAAAATGTCTGGAAACAAAACCTGCCAGAGAAGATAGATAGTTTGTTACTTTTCATTACTGACCTTCTACCAGGGAGACGTCCATCCATTCTGAAACATTTTGGTATAAAAGAAAATAGACAACTCCTGAGAGTGAAAACCTGTCTAAAAGGAAATTATCCAGATAGAAGGTAGGGCTGAGAATACTGTTACATTGATGTTAAGCCTTATGTAGATATTTCTATTATGATATTCTTCTTCTAAGCTTATAGTATGTAAGAAACACTTTGAGAAAAACTGGAAGAGCCATTTTACTCCAGCACAAATACATGCCCATGGAGGGGTTTTTGTGGTTTTGTTTCAGTAGCACAACTCGAAGCACTGAGCATCCTTTGCAGGTGAGCCTTAGGAACTGTTCATCACTGTTTTGGGAGCAAACAATTTTCTGCCTGAGATTTTGTAAATACAAAGATGAAGAAAGGAAACTGGTTATCCTTTGATTGAATCATACTTCACTGAAGTTCAGACACATGCTTATTTATTTCTTTGCCTTCAGACACTATCAAGTGATAGTGAAAGTAGCTTTGACTATTTTTCTATAGTAGAGAAACCAAGTTTTCTTTGAGTTTAATATATTTAAAAAATAATTAACCAACTATTTGTTAGACTGGAATAGGATGAAACTCTGCCCAAACATTGTTAAAGTAGCTATCCACTAGAGAAATACATTTTGTGAGGCCTAGAGATCTTACAGGAGAGAATTGTAAATTATATCCAGACATCAAGTTTTTTCCTTCAAAGTGTCTCAGTGGATCTGGAGTTCTAGGCCTAAACCCTAGATCCATGAAGAGGGATCATTTCCAACAACATTGAACAAATTTAAAATATCATACATGCTAGGAATTTTTAAATGCATGTAGGCACAGGTTTCTTACAGAGAAAGCACAGAGCTCCTTCCTGAAATATTCCTCTTGCTCTGGTCACCACAATATCATTAGGAGGAAATGCACATAAAACATTAAATAGTTTTTATTACCTTCCACATACTTTTATAGCTTTTGACCTTTTTACTTCTGTGGTGCCAAAAAGAAGTTTCCACAGAAGCTTATGATAACTAAACCTTACATATAGCCTTTCATCCTACACAACTGCTTTTCTTAGTCACTTTTCACAGATACTTTAACATAGTGCAGAAACATTCAAATCTGTGGGTCACAAGCTGATCAAGAAAATTAATAGATCAGTTCAGGTCTGTCATCAAAATTCTGAATGAGAGCATCAAGCACTCTTAGCTGAGCAATGGAGATCATGACAGACCATCCCTTTCAGATTCCTTTTTATAGGAGTATTTGGTTCTAGAGAAATAAACCTTTCACTTGAGGGAGGGTCTTCTGCCTTTGAAACTTCTCAGAGACATTGTCTTTTCTCATGTGAGGCACTACATAAGCTGAAGACAATAAGGTGAAAAGAATGCTTGAGCGGAGGCACACCAGCCTCACTGCCCACTTTGCTGTGACTTGTTCTTTTACTTTACATGGAAAGTATCTGGGGGTGCATGGTGCTCAAACAGAACAATATGGTCTAACTACACAAGTGGTGACTTTCTGAAGCTTCAGGAACTGGGCCCTGAAGTAGGATCTGGTTCAGTTGACCTGGTCAGTGCTGGTTCTGAAAACACAATGAGGAGCCCCTCAGGCTTCTGTCTTGAATCAGTATGACCACTAGTTCTGTCTTGGGTTTAGAAGACCCTTCAGAAGGTCAGACAAGGTTTTGCTGAAGTATCACCTCCATCTCTCAGAGGGAGACAAGCTGACATGTTGCATTTGAAGCAGATCATGTTGTTGGTATTTTACAGATAAATATCACTTATTGCACCAATATCACACAGCAGGGCAAAATCATAATAGAGGACACACAGTGAAAACAAATGTATTTAAACATAACCACATGTTCTGTGATTCCACAGGACTAAGTCTTCAAAGTAATAATATTATTTGTAAAACACCTCCCTTGGCAAATTATGCTGGGCCATGAAAATACTACAATAAAATGTCATTTGGAATGTTATGTAAAATCCTTCAAGTAAAACTACAAATGGGAAGAGCAAATAAAGGAGCCTGTGATGAGGAAAATGTGACTGGAAACCAGTGAAAGACATGAGATCAAGAGGGACCCACCTAGAAAACATCTGGGGAAGGAAATGTATGTAGCTGCTGAGAAGAGTGGTGGGGAAGGCAGGAGAGAACCAAGGAGGTAGGGATGAGCACTAGCAGTTTCAAACAGGAAGACAGGCTGTTGAGTAATAGCCTATTGCTGTAAGAGAGGCAGTCTGTATCAAGAAACAAACAGAGAAAGCTGGCAGTGACCAAGGGCCACATCCTCAAGAGTAACAGCCTGGAGGATCTGTGCCAAGCCAGCATTCTGCCAGGTCTGTGTTTGAGTCTAAGTGCCATAGAGAAGCTAATTTAGGGCAGCTCTACCTCTTGATATGCACTCGCAGCCCTGGACTCTTGCCAGGTGCTGGACATTTATTTCAGCAGTAACTCTGGGTTGCTCAGCATCACAATTGCTTTAATAAATAGGCCTTCCACCAAATCCAGTCAGAGTTTTACTGGAGAAGACTGTGACTACGAGGTCAGCCAGGGCACCTAGCTGTGACTGGGAAGCTGTAAGGGGGACAGACCCCTTGCAGCAGATCTGTCTTATTTTCCCCACACCTTCAGAAGACAGTGTGGTGGCTGAGCATCTTTCTCCTGAGGTGACCTCTCTGTCAGGATTTTCTCTGGCAACAAATAATTGTAAAGCTTTTTTTTGTATTTCCAAGGAATTCTTTTTTTAGCTGCTCATACACCTAGTGATGTGGCATTCCAGTGACCTAGAAATTACACCGATTCTGGAAACAGGGCAGTTCCCCACTTGCTGATTCATCTTGCTTGCTCCTGGCATTTGGGATATAAAAGGACTTTATGATTCCTGCCCTATGAAATGATAAGTCAATTGCCATTGGTCCTAAAATACTGCATCCACCTCTTGGAATTTTGAAGGCCATTTGTGAGGCAACAACTTGTAGGTAGATGTGCACTGATTTTTGTGCCATACAGATGCTGATATCAGTTGTTGTACGCCTGCAGGTTCCTTAATTTCGCTTTTCATTCCCTGCCACTTGAAAGACATCCACACAACAACAGGTGAGCTGAAGCATTCGTGCTAATGATGCCTAGATGTAAAACAAGATGGCTTTATGATTGAGCTTCCTCAGTATAAAACCATTTTTTCCCCCCCCTGGAATTTACCACTGATTTCAAAGTATCAGGACCACTGAAAGTTAACTCATACATGTGGCTAGTCTTACTTGTAAAGCAGATGAAGTTATTCCATTCATGTAAAGGAAAAGGAAAATAGTAAAGGGAAAACTAATATGTGGTGGGCTGGACAAATTAACAGATTAGAAAAGGAAGGAGAGGATCAGATGTGTTATAAGCACTGGGATAAAAGTCTTCTTGAGAACCTGTGACTGAGTCACAAAATTCTGAACACCCATATTCTTTCACACACAGCAGAACATCTGCAAAAGCCTCAGAAAATGTGCATCCCAGTTCTTGCAACAGCACAGCCCTTACAAAAGAATGACAGCTTGATGTTGTGCTTGCTGTGCTAGGTTGTGATCAAGATGCTCTGATGAGGGTTTGAAATGTCAGACCCCACTAATCTTTCAAACTGGAAGGAGTTAGCTTAATTTCAAAGACAAAGGGAATTACATTTCTAATAAAACATAAAGATTGCTGAGTCAAACACTCAAACTCTAGGAATGAAAGAGGCCTGTGCAATTGAATTCATCCCTCTCATGAATTGTCATGATTAAACAGTCCAACTGCATGTTTAAACACCAGATTTTTTCCCCATAGGAGTATTGCATGTGAGGTGATGTTTGGAGGATAAAATGAGCTCATTTGCTGAAGAAGCCTGCTGTCTTAAAGTCCTTTGCCTCATTTATTGCAGAAGTTGTAGAGCAGGTAAGGAATAAGGAGAGAGAGTTATAAAGAAGTGGCCCCAAGGTTAAGGTGGTTAAAAAAGGCTGCAACTGTCATTATCTCTGTCACACAAAATTCCTCTATGATACCAGGCAAGTCACTTAAATGAAGTGATATGAGCTGGTGGTTTGTACAGCAAGCCAGAAACAGACAATCAGCTTACAAAAATGAGAGCCAGGATCCAAGGCAAAGAATAGAACTGAAGGCAGTCAGTGTGTGCAGAAGGAACATCTCACATAGACATCAGTTTAGCATCAGGCAGCTGGCTCTGTGGCTCCATCTGAGCTGGGTCTGCCTCCTGTCAGCACAGCAGTTGGTGCCTGCTGCCTGTGGGGTGAGACATCCCAGTCAGGCAGCCTCTTGTTCCCACAGTGGTGTCAGTTCCCCCTACCCAGGCACATATGTGAACGTGGGTACCACCCCATGGCACATGAGGTCAGTCTGGCTCACTCAGGTTCTGCACTAATGAGAATATTGCCTACACCAGAGAACTACATGGTATGAGCAGAAGAGGACAAGTCCAGAGAAGTGGCGAAGTCAGAACTAAGCAAATAAGCAATCATTTACAGGCCACAAAGTCAGTGCTAAGCTGCCAAACCAGAGAGGCCCTTCAGAGTTGCCCAACAGGAAAACCAGCAAGGAAAACAACCTATATTACTCCCACAACATGCTTTACAGCTAGAGAAAAAAAAAAAAAAAAGTCTGAAAGCCTTCAATGATTAAAAAAGCCACAGAAACACCAAGAAAAAACAGCTGGAGCACTTCTCAAACAGCCAAAAGTGAGAAAAGATGTCATTAAATAGAGCCATGCCTATGGTGCTATATGACAAGATTTAAATTACTCTAAACTACTTTATTTTTTGCCTGTTTCTTCTACATTCTGCCACACACTCAAGTAATTGATTGATTTTAGGGAAAGGAATGCTATTTCACATCTTTACTTCTGCTTCTTTCACCTGTCCCTGTCTTCTATGGTTTTACCTTTCTGGGTGCTGAACCCCAGAGTTCAGTTAATGCTTAGCCTTTTCTTTCTGTGAAAATACACAGAAAACAAAAGCAAAGACGTCCTAATCAATGGCTCAGCTGCAGATTACAAACAATCCAGGGGAATACAAGAGAGGGGAGCAAGGATCTGCATCTAGTGAGGAGAAATTCATAACGCAGTTTCAAATACTGACATCTTTTTCTCTATGATGTTTGAAATTGTAGCAATCCCAGATTTATATAATTCAAGAAGCTCAAGCAGGTGTTAGTCCAGCAGTGTATTGCCATGAAGGACTTCTGGTGGTGGGTTACATATACATCAGTAAATTTAAGTGTTCAACCTTTGTCAAGGATTACTAGGTTTCGCTAAGGACCAGACACTCCTGATGTTTTGCAAGTCATAACTTTGCCTTTACTGTCATCACAGTCTTTGACTCAGTGACCCATCCATGTCTCTACTTTGTCCCTCGGCACTACCACAACACTAACTACCTCAGTAATAACAACCGTAAATTGTGCCATGGACTTAATGGAATATTGGAACAAATAAGTCATAAAGTGCATTGTGTTAATGTTCACAATGAACACAAATGGACTACTGTAGGTGTGTTGTGCTCCACAGGCAATGGGGAGAGATGCATTGGGGTCACAGAGGAGCAGGGTGGGCAATGCACTCCTGCTGCATGTGACACCGTGAGTAACGCTCAGAAGTGGGGCACAAGCTGCAGCTGCCAGGTTCCCTCTACTGTACATCAAGTTTGAATCATGACACAATATCTGTAATCAAGACATTGCAATAATCACCCTGGGCTGAACATCAAGGTTGGGTTAACAGGTGGACTAAGCTGACAATAGATGAGATCTGCAAAAATAAGAAGCTTTTGGTGGTGTAGAGGCAGTAGCTTCTTAACATTTTAGTCCTCTGTAGCTTGGAAATAGGAACAGTGAATAGAAATAGGAACAGTGAATACTCCATCACAGAGATATTGTCCAGAACACACAAACACTTTCTTGACATCTGTATTTCCAAATACAACAGATCTTTAGCTTGTCTCTTCTTCAGGCCATTGAAATAATAGGACAGGGGATACAATTTGTCCATGATGTTTGTAAGAGTTCAACAATGAATGGAGAAGGCAAATCCTCACAGAAGCTTGTTTTTGTATGGTATTGCAATCTAAGAGTGAAAGTTTTTATTTACCGGTCTTTAATCCACATGCATCCTTGGTGGAATAAGACTTCAGTTCTCAGCTAGTTGACTAGGACATGCTTTAAAGGCCTATTTTCAAGCGAGATCACAGTTTGTTTTCACTTTCGCATAGCCACCAATGAGTACATAATTCCTAACTAAAGCCACCTGTGTGGATAGTTACTTCTTTCTCCAGCAAGTGCCATTGTTTACATCAAGGTGTTTGCTAGCAGCCTAAGTGTGTGCTGCAATTTCTGAAAACAGGAGTGTCAATTTCTTCTCCAGAAATGCTCTTAATAGGTTGCTATGTAACAATCACCGGGATACTGATACTTTTATTATGTTATGAACTCTGGTTAAATCAGAGAACAGCCTATGAAATCGAGAGTGATGTAATGTAGATGAGAGTATGAGAGCTCGTTTTCCATCATACTAAGGCAATGAAGATAATTCAGCTGTCTTTCTTACTTCAGTTACATTAATGTATTAAACTGACTTTTTTTTCTCGTGATTTTTTTTTTCTGGTGCTAGACTGAATGATGGTTTAGCCTAGCTTTTTTATTTTCTTACAGATATTATGTCTGTTATACTATGACCATTGCTAGAACTGTGAAATCGTTTTTGAAATTTTGTATTATTACTTTGAGTGCCAAAAAAATAAGGCTAACTGAAAATACTAACCTCAATGAAAAAATATATTGTAAACCAAAGTTGTCTTCATGTACCAAATAGAGACTGTTACACAGTCTACAAATAGTAAACATCTGGTTTGCTATATACACATTACCATACACTCATTCCAGTTGTCACATTTTAAAATTGTACTTTTTTGTCATATTCTGGTTACTCTTTTATTTTTTCCTAAGTGTGACAGGGTATGATAGTATCAGTTTACGAACGTAAGCCAGGGATGCGTGTGTCTGAATTTTGCTCTAACACTACCTCAGGGACTCTAAAGAGAATGATTAGACAAAGATGGTCTCGAATGTAGATGGAAAAAGTTAGGCAGCTCCATTTCTATCTAAGTCCTTGGCTAAGGAGAAGCTTGTCTTGTTTTGTCTGCCTATCTATTTAATATGGAGCTGGCTGTTGATGTGAATCCCACCCCTACTGCTGTACAGATAGCTTGCTCCAAAGACAATAAGGACTTTCAAGTGCATCAGGTTTGCAAACCTCACCTTTGTGTGCGTGGATGGAATACTGATGGATGCAGCAAAAACTTTGAAAGGGCCCATGCTGGTTTACCTATATAAAAAGAATATTCTAGGGCAAAGAGCTGGGGAATGTGTCAGTCTTTGGCCTCTGGAGTTAACATAACTGGTCTCACAATGACTTGTAGGAATAATCTTCATTCATGTTGACTGTCCAAAAGTCCTTCTCAGGACCAACAGAGTATTTTGATTTTGATTAGTATTGTTAGATTGATGCAATAAGTTCAATTGTTGTTCATATCTTTTTATTTATTTATCGAACACAAATTAAAATAATGAGAATCCAAATATAATCATCACTATAGAAACAATTACAGATAGTTGTAATGCCTCTGTAGCTGACCAAAATAGTGCTACCTTCTAATGGTATTTATCCCTGATATGATTTGTTTTCACTCTTAATCCACAGCATTGCCAACAGTCTTCTAAGCAATTTGCAAGTCATCCCAAACTTGGGACCAAAGACAGTTGAGTTTGGGTAAGCTCTGGTCACTACTTGCAGTCCTAATTTCTGAGGACACACTTTAGGCTTAGACCTGTTATGAGTCCTCTCCCTGGGGCATACAGCATTACTGTCCAGACGCTTTTAGGTTCCTAAACTAATTTCTGAGACCTTTTAAATCTCTGTCAGTTTCACAAGCCCATTCTGCAAGCTACACCTGGCTTTTTGAGAAGTGGCAGAAAAGCAAGGAACATAGGCTTCTCTTGACTGGAGTGATTTTGCTCCATTGAACAGTTTAAAGTTACAATTCTTTGTGAAGAGACAACACAGAAAACAACAACATTAAAAAAAAAAAAAAAAAAAAAAAAAAAAAAAAAAAAAAGCAGAGATTGTGAAACACACCTTTGACAAGGCTGTAAAATCTGGACTGCTTTCTCAATCCTTTCTCCACAACAGCTGCCAAACATGCTGGACGCTTTTCCTAGTCAGAGTTTCTTTCTGAAGAGCAGTGCAGTGGGCTTTGGTTGGGTAAATCTAGCAACAAAATTCTTTACTTAAGATTCAAATCATAATTCAAAAATAGGTGTTCTTTTTGAATCAGAAAAAAAACACAGCCTAATGAAACTCGGCCAAGCTGCCATGAACTTAAGGTAGTCTTCATGTCTTCTCAGCTGGAGGTATGTTTATTCTATCAGTCACAGATACTGTGGCCTAGCAAGTCTTGAGCAGTGATGACTCTAACAGTAGAATATCCTTTTGCAGATTGATGTTCACCATTCACTGGAAAAGCGAGTCTCCTGTTACTCAGCATTGTGTGCCACATTGTCAGGCCGGTGGTGGAATGAGAATCACAATGGCTCTATGACTCTCTTGTTCTCAGGCCATCAAGCTTCCCTCTAATTTCAGGGTGGTGCAAAATACATTTAACAAGTCAGGCAACCTAGTCCAGCTAAATATAGTCCACACTATTTGTTGGAAATAGTCTTTGCACTCTAATTATATTCAGTCTTTTTAACAGATTTCTGAGTCCTTCAGCATCTGCTTCATCATAAAACTCTGTAAATAATTAAATGTGTTGATTACAGTTTTAAAATGTTGGATTGTGCTCTAAGTATTTATTCTTCTGTGGTTTTACTGAAAAAAACATGCTATTCTTAGGTGGGACTGTGTAATCAACATGTGAAGAAATGTGTCACACATATAAGTGACATTTTGCAGCTTTTCAACCACTAGCACTGGTTTGTTTATTCCTATGCTACAGAAGGAACTTACATTATCAGTTTCATGTTATGTAAAGTTAAAACACACTAAGCCAAATCCCAGTGCCCTGCAAAAAAATCTTACCAATTGCATGGCTTTAAGAGAACCAAGGAATTACCAGATTTTTCACTTGGAGTGTTTGCGTTCCTGATTGCTGTTTCAATGTGCTTATCAGTCCGTTTGCTGAACTGGGTTTTACTTAAAGCAGTAACTGATGGGCAACCTTCCTCCCTGCAAGGAGGTATGAGTGTTTTCTCCAGACACGAGGTATGTCTTGTTAAAGAATTACAGAGGGGAGGTTTGAGGATGTTTTTTGCCTTTCTCCCTTCCAGCATGCCATAAAAGGTTTCAGGAAAACATGTGGGCATAAAAGCAAGATTCCTGGTTCTTGGGCATACAGTGAGCTGAGAACAGACAAGCAAGCGCCACCATGGAAATTACCACAGAGGTTACATTTGCAAAGGAAAAGTCATCTAGGTTTCAAGGACAGTTTCTAAGCTGCAAAGGCTCCACCAGTATGCCAGGACCTGTAAGCTCTGACATTAAAAGTCAATAAATCTGGTTTTAAGTAGTCTATACCTACAGTTAGAAAATTGAAAGTTCCAGAAACACTCCTGTCTGAAATAACTTTGATTTCAGCTGGGCTTACAGCTGGGAAAAAGCAAAAGGCTTATTCAAAATTTTGCTATTTATGAATGGTCTGGATTGTGTGTGTATGCATGTGTTTGTGAAGACGACGACGACAGCTATGATGACGATGATGATGATGGAGATTCTCAGATGTTTGCAGATCAGCCACATTTTCATGCAGTATTAAGGATATGCAGCACTTGCTGCCAACCAGACTAGCATTCTTGGGTGTGTGACCTCACCTGCCTATCACTCAGCCTTGCTTTGAAGGATTTGTTTTTCCAGCTTGGTAACAATCTAAGGAAAAAAGGCTGATTTGGCCATGGGAAGTCATACCTATCATAACTTAAATTACTGTCTGATAATGGGATTGTGTTCCCAACATGACAACTTCTTTAATTAAAATACTATCTTTCCCTGTTATTTTTATCAGTTATATATGCATGATTGTCCTAAAAAGGTAAATAAATTTCTAAAAATCACCAGGCAGTGTTTTGGTTTGTTTGTTTTTTTTTTTTTTTCTAGATGTTTGCAATGCTGATATTAGAAACACCTGGAGCTGTGTGGCAGAAGGGGATGTGGATGTTCAGCAAATTTGTCATTGAGTGAGTCGATAATATTCTGCCTCACTGAGATTCATCAATTCATAGAGCTTCAGAGGTCATCTGAATGATTTGGGCAAACACAGTCAGCTACTAACACTGTAGGAAACAGGCTGGAAAGAGATGGTGAAAAATGACCTACAGCTCACATAACCTCAGGCTGCTGTTTGTCAGTGGGCAAAGGTGCTAAATGCTTCTTTCTGGATGCTACCCGAGACAACCAGAGGCTTGGTGTTGTTCAGAGCCACTTCTTCCGTCACAAAGCTCAGCATGTCCTGCCCAGGCTGGGAGCCAGACCATGTGGCTGGGAGATTCAGCAGCCAGTGACTCTCTTCTGATATGCTCTGAATTTCTCAACACCAGACAGAGGCTGCCAAATGCCTCTTCAAGTCAGTTTACCTCAACAGCATTTGCTGATCTGAGCTAATCAGTGTGTCAGCAAGCTCTGCTTTTAATTTGCATCTGCAGAGGAAAGAGTACATAGATCATGTTACAAAATATTTCAGATTAAGAGGCCAGATTCTGAGTGCTGCCGCACTGGTTTTGTGCAAAGCATGAAAATAGCCCACAGTCTACTTCGGAAAGAACTTAGAGCAATTTTGCGCTCTAGCTGTGCCATCTTTTAAAGTTTGCCACCTCCTATTTCCAGTTCTATTTCACGTATCAAGCATTTTTCCACATTTTAAAAGTAAAATACAGTCACATTGCTTGGGTACCTTCTTTTAATTATCTGGTTTTCTGTTTGCAATTATTGTACAGATTTAAACTAATTAATTATAAATACTAATATGTTTTTATGACTGTTACATAGCGAGTATTGAATTTTGCAATCCCTTCGCTTCCATCCATCCCGCTTTACTACGTTGCACAATATGACCGTATTGAGGAAGATAAATGACAGCCCACAACTATTTTTCACTTCAAAGTGCTCCAGTGATCCTTGGATAAAAGCTTGAATCCGCAGAAGCCCCCAGTTAACTTTGTGTTTCAAATTTCAGTGACAGTTAGTGTAAGTAATATCATTAGTAGAATGAGAAAAGGCAATTAAAATACTCACAAATGGCTTTGTGAAGACAAGCTTCTTTTCTTTTGTATTATAAAAATATTTGCACTCATTATGAAATCATGGTAGAGTGGCAGTACCTGTGTGACAACTCTGTTCTCACATCTGCTGGATTAACCCAAGTTTTACTACTATGGCTCCACCTTCATCAGAGTTACTACGTGCTTACACATACGTAACAGAGCACCACCGTATGGCTCTGCCAATTTTACTGCCAGCTACTGCTAACTGCAAGTGCTCTGTATGAAATAATCAGAGGATGGTGTCCATGGTGTTAGTCTATACATAACATAGTCTGTACTCCTTAGTCTATACATAGTAAATCACAACAGAAACTAGAAATATTGACCAAAATCAAATTACACTGAATCAGTCACTCTTAAAAATATTTCTGTAAATAAAAAACAGAGCATACCCTAAGCCACGATCCAAATCTGAACTTGGCCCAGATGCTGTGGCTAGACACGTTTGCTTAATAGCAGAGATGCTAAAATAAGAACCAATAAAATAATGATTCAGTTGAAAGCAAAACAACAAATGTGAACCATTTTGCAAGCTGAATAAAGGAACTCAGATCACATGCATCTGAGATTTAATATTGCCACACCTTTTGGAGAGAAGCACCCTGTTTAGTACCTTGCACCACCCATTTCCAAAACTGTGCTGACTGCTTCGCTACAGCTGCCAAGTACACCTAAGTACATACACCAATGCCATGTATGTGAGACCTGCTTCTCATTAGCCGCTTCCAGAGAGATGCCTCTGCAGAGGCAGCAGGTGCATGTGGACATTTCAGGGACTCCTAGAGTGCTGGAAAATCCATCTAAAGAAGAAAAGATCCCCTCAAACTTTAGTTTTAGCCATCTCAGCATCTATATTTCTCTGCTGACCACCATCTGGGGCTCACCAGCCAGTTCCGCTTATCATTAGTTTATTGCTCTCGTAATCAAATTGTTCTGCACAAACAGCAGATCCTTTATCTTGTATAAGAGTATTTGCTTTGGAGAGTGAAGGGTGTATCAGTCACTTGTTAATAACAAGGTCAGACCACTTTCATCACCATGGTATGCTGCAGCAGCTCAGCTTGGTGGCTGCAAGGAAACAGCTACAGGAGTCATAATACTCTAGCAGACAGAGAGGATTTTAGGGTCCTCCCCACGCCCCCTAATCACAATAGGCATTTCTATCTCTCCTCCTGAGAGCCACATACTTCACATTTTCCCTGTACAAATAACTGCTTAGGCCCTTCTTTCAAAGAAACTTTATTAAACCACCAACTATTTGCTGTCAAGACATTTAGGATGAAATCACTGTGTTAAACAAATAAACACAGCTTCATACAGATCTCTGCTCTGGGAGCAGAGTAAGAAAATAATTTCTGTCTGCTCTCTACAAAAGCGGCTGGAAAGGCTGAAAGAAAAATATTATTTTTACTTCATTGTGTGAAATATCGTTTTGGAAGATCTGACGCGTTGAACGTTTGAAGAGTTTTTGCTGGCAGGTTTCAAGGGTCCCCTGGGTTGACCCCCTGGGATTGTTTTCTTCATTAATAAACTTAGCATGATGTGTGTTAAAAGGAACATTCTGTTTGCTTTGTAAATAAGAGATGTCAAACAAGAAGCAGAAGCCTTGCAGACACTAGGTGAGATGCTCTTCAAGGGTGGGGGGGATGCTTGCATGGAAAAATAAAAGCCTCAGAAAACTCAGGAATAATATGACAGCCTTATCCAAGCTGAGGCTTTGCTGTAGGAACAATCCTGCCTGCACACCCAAATGAGGGGGCTTCCTTGCAGATCCTGGTGGGAAAGCTGCGCACTCTGCCCCAAAGCAGCAGGGGAGGAGCTTGGGAAGGAAAGTGCAGGAGTGTCTGTCCACAGCCTGGCAGGGCACGCAGGACCGAGAGGAGCAGGTATTCCCATCACTGTTTGGAAGGTGTGTTTTGACAGCTCTGCAAGCAGACATGGGGAGAACTGGGGACAGTTTCTGCAACAGCATCTGATAAATCTGACTGCTGTGGAAATTACTATGGTAAAGCTTCTGACCGGATTTAAGAGAGTCATTTGCAAGAAAGTAATCATCCTTCTGCTCGTCCTGGGGTTTTCTCTCCCACCAGAAACAGAAGAAAAAAATAGCCTGCTGTTTAGCGGTGTTTATTTTCTGCCACCTGCCTCCCTGCCTGTATTGCCACTCATCTCTCCCAGTGCTTCAGAACCCATTCATTTCCCATCTGCTGCCTGCCCCCCTGAAGAACTCTAATAAGCTTTATAAGATGGCTTAGCTCCTGTCATTCACAGCAAGAATATCTGAGATGCATTAGGTATGCTGTATTCAGGAAAGGAAAACATGCCTTGTGTCACTTTGGGCCCTGTTTGCAGGCAGGTGTAGAAGCAAGGAGGCAGGGTACATGGCCACTGTTAGGCATTGGAACAGACAAAGCTCCTCAGCTGCCTTTGCCAAACCTGCACATACTCCCTGCAGGATGCTGTCGTTGCTCTGACTGGCACCCCAGGGAAAAAAATAAAATCCCAGATTGCTTAAAATCTGTTTACTTTAGGAAGAGAACAGTCAAGCATACAGTTTAAAAGATGAGGCAGGATCAATTCTATAATTTAAATCATCCATGAGAGGAAAGATTTCAGTGTCCAATAGTCCTTGAATGTTATTAAAGCTGATGGGATAGTAGCTACACTTACCATTTCGTGCAAAGCTGTGCACTGCAGCAAGAAGAGGTGTGGCTTCCACAGCTAAGCCTCAGGCCAGCTTTAGAAGTAATTCTAAAACAAACATGAAATTAACAATATTATCTTTTTCTTAAGCTGTATTGCATCTGTATTGCCGAAATATTTATCATATGTAGGTCACAAACCATGCAGTCAGTAAGCTTTTCGATTCCATCAAAAAGGTATTGATCTCTCCAAGCTGATTTTGGAGTTCAAAATACCAGCAAAACCAAATCTTTGTCTAAAATTAATATATAACTTCAGACATTTTTGTCACAAAAAATGACAAAAGGCAAATAATTGTTTGAAGAAGTGAATCAGCTGCAGACTTGCTAGAGCCACCATAGCAGGTCATGGTGACAGACTTCTTAGCAAATTTAACTGACAATAAATATAAATGATGGGGAGATGTCTACTCAAAACAGAAAAACAAAAACAAAAACAAAAACAAAAACAAAAACAAAAACAACACCCTGTTGTTGAAGTTATTTATAGTGGATTTGGAATAGTGAAAATATGATAAAAAAATCTGTCTTGACTTCAGCAATTTGGCTGAGTTTACCTCATACCACAAGTAGTCTCTGCCTTGAGCCCTAACTTGCATTGTGCTGACTTAAAGTCATGATCAACTGTCCACATCTACAGACCTCACTGATGATGTGAAATTATTCGCCTTCATCTTACTCTTTTCTAGACAGTAGGTATCCATTGTACTGGTGGCCCTGATGGCAACCACATTAGAAAAGCCAAAAAAAAAGGCATGAATATGAAGATTGAGTTGATCCATTTGAAAGACAAAGACCTGATCAAATAGCAGGTTATAAAAAAAAACAACACATATTGGTGATACAAAACAGAGCTGGAGGAGATAAGTTTTTGTCCAACTTATAGCAAGCCAGACATGCTTAAAAATGCCAAATATGGAACCATCCATAAATGATTTCTAAGCATTTTAAAAAGAAATTAGAGCATACACTGGTATTCCCAAGAAGCAAAGCCATATTGAAGTGACACATTAAGGATCCTTAATTAATTAATAAGGATCCTTATTGTAGCGTAGCAACACAAACTTTTATTGGTAGAATACCACGATATACAACCTTTGGAATCTTCACCTGCTTCAAACAGCAGGTATTTCCCATGGCTACTACATGGATCGCTGGTGATAAAGTTCCAAGGGTTGTATGATGACAGTTCTAAGGCTAGCTCTGCTTCTCCTGTGAAAGGTGTTCAGTACACGCTGCCTGAACAGATTGTAAGATTAGCATGCAAATTACTTTCAAAAAGATTGAACAGAATATTTGGAAAGGACCTCACAACTCCACATAGTTGAAACGAAGGAGGTACATAAAGACCATACCTGACACATGTTTGGATAAACCCTTTTAAAAATGAAGATTATTCCGTCACCCTCTCTAGTTAGCCTGTTCACTAGCCCTGGAGTTAAGAATTGTCTGTCTATCTTCTTTGCTCTAGCTAGTGCACTTTTTCACATTTTGTCCCCAGTGGACATGGAAAACGATTGATTGCTGTCCTCTTCATAACAACTTTTTAAATATTGGGAAATTCCTCCCTTTCCCCTCAAGCCTCCTGCTTAGTCTCTTTTCTAGACTAAACAAACCCAGTTCTTTCAACCTTTTCTTGCAGGTCATGTTTTCTAAACCTCTGATCATTCTTCCTACTCTCCTTTGCACTCTCTTCAATTTATCTACATCTCTCTTGAAATGTGGTTCCCAAAGCTGGACACACTACATCAGCTGAGGCCATACCCATGTAGCCTAAAGCAGAATATTTATTACTTTTTTCACTGGTAAGACATTCCAGGTGAAGTATCAAAAAACAAAACTTGCTTTTATCCTAACGATGTAACAGTGAATCATGCTCCTGTAAATACCAAATAGGAATTAAATACACCTTATGTATTTCTTTGAATTAGCATCATCTGCTTTTAAGATTACTTCACCAGTCTTGACTGCTCTGCTCTGAAACCTGATGCACCAGTTCTATGAGTTCGTCTGTTTCTTTGAAATTTAGTATCCTTACTCTGCCAAGCTTCTTACTTCCTTCCATTTGTTCAACCTTCCTTTTAATTCTGTCATCAATTTTACTCTACCTTCAGATTCTCAACCACTTTTTTCCTAGAACCAGTGGCTCTCTCCTCATAGCTGTCCCTTCCCTTGACACATTTTCTGAGGGCAATTTGCCATTTCCAACACATTCTGGGAACATGATGGACCATTTTTCACTTTTGCAACAGATAAGAAAAACAGTGGTAGGACCTCCTTTAGATATTTCTGTACTAGATGCATTTGGGTTTATATACTTAACAACTTCCTCCTCACTATCCAGAAGGATGGTTTGTAGTTCAACTTTGCTACATCTTCCCTTTATTTTTTTTTAATTTTTCCTAACCCTAGTCAACAGTGCTGCCTCATGCATCTCTCTGAGTTTCAAAATAATTACATATCCTTATTGAAATTCTTAAGTCAATACATGCTGGAACCAATAACTGCTTTCTTAAATCTTCAAAATATTATAAAAAGATCTACAAAGTTAAAATTAAAATAGAGATAAAAATTCAAATCAATCTAAAAAACACAGCTCCTTTTTTCAGCAGCGCTCTCTCTCTGTCCTTCCTTAGCCTTGCAAACTCCTCTGCACTTGCCTGCCATGTCCTGTTACATCCCTGTGAACCCAGCTGTCGTGAACCTGGTGGTGTATTAAGACTGAAACCTGCTTTGATGTGCCCCTCAAATTCCTGGCATTTGCCTGGAGATGCATCAGCAAAGTGTTTTGCTATCTTCTTAATTTCTCTCCTCCTTTTTGGTTTCCGTCATTCACTCTTTACTTCCAAGCTTTTTCCTGGATCTCTGTTCCTATTTTTCACTCATTTGAGGATCCTGTCAGCAGTTTCCCTCAAAGCCAGTGCAAGCCCTGGCCCTGCAGAAAGCTTTTCATCAGAGGGATCCCATTTCTGCCTAGCCATTCTCCTTCGTAATATACTGTCTGGTGGCTAAGGAAGCCAAAAACCTTCCGTCAACATTCTCTGTGCAGCTAAGTATTCTCCTTCATCCCAGGCCATTATCATCTCTGGGATGACATTCTCAGCCTCTGTGCTTAACTGCCAAATGCCTAGCACCTGCCAGTCATGTGGATCTGGTAAATCCACCAAAGGCCTTCACTCACCTGTCTTCCAGCTTGCCTCAGTTTGGTTCTGGCTTATTTCAAGCCACCTTTCTTCCCTGCTCCACGACAGCAGGGAGCTGTTCTCTCCTGTGCACATGTGTGGGGACCTCCTGAGGTCCTCTTGGTGGCAGATGCTGCCCCTGCACATCCCTTACATGTCCAAGGGTCCTCATGGCTCATCTGTCAAGCCCATCTCTGCCATGCCACCTTGTCACCCTCTACTTCCCCTATGCAAGGCTGCCACAGTCTGTCCACTTGTGTGTCTTCTGCCTGAACACCTCAAAAGGCATTGCAGAGTTTTTCCATTGATGGGTGATACCAGGGGGCAAACTGATGATGTAATTAATGCCATGTGATCTGGTGAATTAAGAGCCAGATCAGAAACAAAACCAGTGACCTTATTCTAGTAAGCAGCCTCCAGTCATGTCTGAGTCATGGAACATCTGCAGAGGTCCATTGGGTGTCCTAACTCTCCTGCAGATCAGGAAATATTATTAAGCCCATTTTATACTCCTGGCATGGATAGTCCAAGTGATTTGTGCCAGGTCACTCAGCAGAAAATTTCCATTGCTCCTAAGCATTATCAGAATAGATTCAGCTGCTCTCCAGGTTTAAAGTTGTTAAGTTATCTCTCTCATTTTTTTTATTGCTTGATTTGCATGAGATGAGGTATTTTAAAGCATTGTTGCTTTGCCATTGCTTTGAGGTAATAGGCTTTGCAATCATCAACTTTGCTCATCAACTGGTTCAGTGCCCTTGGAGGTTCATTCCTTTATATGACTTCAGTCTTATAAAAAAAATATATATTTATTGCAGAATGAAATGCAAGTCTTGGAACCTTTTACTTCAAAATAATTTACAAAAGACATTCTCCTTTTTTTTTTTTTTTATTTTTAATAATGAAATCTTTCCATTGATGAATTTTTGGCACAGCCTGTTTTGAAACCTTGCTGTTTGAAACAGCTTGCTGATGTTTTCTTAAATTACATCCTCTTGCAAGTCCATAAAATCCTGAAGTTATTACAAATAAATAAACTGAGTTTCTCTTCATGATGTAAACCAGCTTTGAATGAAGTCATTGAGTGGAAGTTTGACTTGGATTGCTTCTGAAAAGCTCCTCAGACCCAGGGCAAAGTTCTCCTTTTCCTCCGTGTGTTGCAGAAATTGGTGAGCAGCTGTTCTAAGTCAACTGAGTGGAGCAAACCCCCATTGCTTAATGTCTTGTTTAAATTTCCAGTGGGAAACAGAGTATTAGAAACTCCATACTCTACATTCCCTTTTCTTTCTCTCACTTTTTCCAAGTAGTATCCTCCTGATCAAGTTGCACAGTCAAGTGTTAGTGAAAGAGATATGAGAGTTTTCGCTTTTCTTTTGTGCTGGGCATCCTATCCCATCCAGCAATGCAGGGGGTCTCAAGATTTCCCAGTTCATTGGAGCTGGCATTGGTATTAAATGATGTGTGCTCATCTGAGCGGGACCACAAAGCTCATGGCACCAGCATGAGGAGCTGACAGCACAGTGCAGACCCTGCTGAGGCCCATGGGGCATGAAGACAGTGCTATGAAATTATACCAACTCGTCACATGGTTCCCTCACCGTTCCTTTCTCCTGTCATACTCTGCACCTTCACAGATCTTCCTGACTAGCTTGACTAGCCTTTCCATCACTGAAAGAAAAATTAGACCTTCTCTGTCTCCCTGCAATGGTCCAAATCCGAGTCTGTATGACCTCATTGAAGGCTTGCTCCAGTGCACTACAAGGAGATGCCAAAAAGTTCTGTGGAATACATGTGGATTCAGGAAATCTTGGTAGACGTAGGACAAAGCTGCACATTTGTTTAACTAGCCTCTGGACCACTGATTATTTATATCAATTTTTTTGACTTTACAATTTTAATGCAGTTTTCACAAATATCCACTGACAACCCAAATACTCCAAAAGGTAGGAACATTTCGTGCATCAAGCAAGCAAACAAAATGCTCATGACTTTTTTTTTTCCGTTCCGTACACTTATAACTAAGCAATGTAACAAATAAACTTAGCAGTCTGTCTCATAATACTGACAGTAATGGCCAAGACAACCTGTTCTCATTTCTCCTGACAGAGGGCCAGGTGCTGACACTGGGGCTGTATATCACCTTTTATATGGCGTTGTTATGTGAAAAACCCTGTGCAAACACTGGGACAGTTTGTGGAGTGAGGTACTCTACCCAGACTCTTGACCAAAATTAACAAGTACCTGCCCATAATTTTCACAGGAATCAACTCACAGATGAGAAAAACGCAGACAAAATGGCAGGACACTTGCAATGTAAAATGCAAACTATATTACAAGATATAACATGAATTTAAAAGGACAATTTGTTAGTAGGTGAAAATCAATGTAAGACATTTAGTGCTGTGATTGAGATGTGCTATTTCCTCAGCTGAGATCTTTTAGTCTCTCATTTATGAGCTGGCTGCCAGAGGGTTGTCATTTTGGTCCCCCAAGAGCTGAGCACTCACACCCTGTGCTTTGTCCACAGGCAGAGGTTAGTGCTGGTTGGGAGGCTGTATTGTACTCCTCACTTGTTCTCCCCCTACCCTGAAAAGTCTTAGATGAAAACCAAAATATTGGCAGATATTTCTTTGTACCTAGAAACGCTGTTGCCACGGTCCCATGGCACAGCACAGGGTGTTCCAATCCCACTTCTCCCACCATTTCCAGTGAGATGGGGAGATGGTCCACCATGTCCCACTCTGTCAGGCGGAGGGGGCAGTGGGTTAGGTCAGTGAGGCTGCAGCACATTTTGGCAGATTAAGAGTAACCAGAGATCCTGGCTGAGAGAGAGAGAGCTGGTGCATAAGGCTTCCAGCTACAGCTCCCTGTGGCAACATTTCAATGTGGAAATATTTCAATTTTCATTTCAATTAGGGAGTAGGGTATGGAAAAAGCTTGTTGAAAAACTGAAACTGTTCACAGAAAGCTGATACTTAAATAATTAATTTAGCTACACGCCAATTTTCTGTCAATAAACAGTTTCAGAAAAATTCCTGATCATCCCTAGTTGAGTCTGCAACCCATACTGATCTTTTTTATTACTCTGACTACCTCTGAACCAGTTAACCCCACTGTTTTTTCTTTCTCCACATAAGGTAGAGATTTGTTCATCTCATGGGATGCTCAGTCAGCCCTTGGCTCACCAAACTGACAGCCAAGTTACAGTTTCAGCTCCATGAAACAGTGTTTATGTAAGAGCTAGAGAGAAAAGATACCTATGAACAAAGAAAAATAATTATATTTGTTTGTGTTATAGAAGTCCTCGGCAGCCCCACTCACACTTGGGCCCCAGGACATAGCACAGGGTAAGATCGTAGTTGCAGTCCGAAGCTGCTTGCAATCTAATTAAGACAAGATGTAACGTGCTGGTGCAATGAGCAGTTGAGAAGGAGGTCGAGAATGGGGGAAGTGGTCTCTTCGTAAAAGCAGGGAAAGAAGGGATAGATTCTTGCAAGTTGACCAATTACAGCATCTGAGGCTTGAAAAATGTCACTGAATATCACTAAACCAACAAATATTCAGGAGTTCATAATAAACTTTGGGAATGCACAAAAGTTTGACATATTACTTGACATTTTCTTGGTTTTCTTTACGTATGCGCTTCATATTTATGTCTTTAATGGAAAGGTGATCTAGCATGAATTATACTGGCCTGTATTTTGGAGTGGTGTGTGTATCATGATTACCTATCCATGGCACTAGCTGTGGAGGTAGTGTCTAGAAGGCAAGGGTTTTTTAAGGAAGTGGATTGAGAACTGGGACCAGTGTTGTTCAGTACTGGGACCAGCGTTGTTCAACATACTCACTCATCAGTGACCTGGATGAAGGGACAGAGTGTACCCGCAGGAAGTTTGCTGATGATACAAAACTAGGGGGAGTGGCTGACACAACAGAAGGCTGTGCTACCATCAGCGAGATCTGGTCAGGCTGGATTGTTGGGCAGAAGGGAATCTAATGAAGTTCAAGAAGGGCAAGTGTAGAATCTTGCCCCTGAAGAGGAATAACCCTATGTACCAGTACAGGTTAGGAGCTGTCTGCTGAAAAATAGCCCTGTGGAGAAGGACCTGGGAGTCCTGGTGGACAACGGGTTAACCTTGAGACAGCAGTGTGTTTTTGTAGCCAAGAAGGCCAATAGAGCCCTGGGGTGCATTAAGAAGAATGTGACCAGGAGCTTGAGGGAGGTTCTCCTCCCCCACTACTCTGCCCTAGTGAGGCTACATCTCCAGATGTGTGTCCGGTGTGTCTCCTAGTGTGCCCATATCTGGGCTACCCAGGTCAAGAGAGATAGGGAACTACTGGAAAAATACCAATGGGGGGCTACACAGGTGAGTAGGGGACAGGAACATCTCACTTGTGAGGAAAGGCTGAGATACCTGGGTCTGGTTAGCCCAGAGAAGAGAGAAGAGAAGACTGAAAGGGCATCTTAAGAATGCTTATAAATATATAAAGGGTGGGGGTCAAGAGGATGGGGCCAGTCTCTTCTCAGTGGTGCTCAGTGGTAGGACAAGGGACTACATACACAAACTGGAGCGCAGGAAGTCCCACCTAGACATAAGGAGAATCTTTCCCGTGAAGGTGACTGCCTGGTTTAACCTCAGCTGACAACTATACACCACCCAGCTGCTGCCCACTGCTTCACCCTGCCCTCTCTGCCACATGTTAGGGGAAAAGAATCGGGAGAAAAAGACAGAGCCCCGTGGGTTGAGAAAAGAAAACCAACAGTAATAACATTAATACTAGTGAAATAATAAACAAACTGTGAGGTTCCACCAGTACTAGAGACACACTTTCCCTGGTCTGGACCCATGCTGGGCCAGCCCTCCTCTTATATAGCTGGCATGACATCAGTATGGTGTTGAATATCTCACTGGCTGGTTCTATTGTCTATCCTGACCGTGGCCCCTCGAAGTTGCAGCCTCTCCCAGCTGCTTGTGAACATTAACACTGCCCTAGCCAAACTGCCCTCGCCAAACCCAGGACAGTGACAGAGCCCTGGAACAGGCTGCCTAGAGAGGCTGCGGAGTCTCCTGTGAAGGCTGTTGAAACCCACCTGGGTGTGTTCCTGTGCAACCTGCTCTGAGGGAACCTGCTTGGGCAGGAGGGTGGACTAGATAATCTCCATAGGTCTTTTCCAACCTCCACCATTCTGTGACTGTTAGGAAAGTCTTAAAAACTGGCATGTTGTATATAGTCTTGACAGATAAGCTCCCTCAACCTGTAACTACTATGCTGAAGGAACAGGCCAGAGGCATAGAGCATCATCCTTCCTCTGAATGAGCAGCTGAGTCTTAAAACTATCCATAACCATTCATATAGTTATAGTTTTATTTACTTCCCCATTACTTCACAATTACTTCTTTTTGTAGCTACTCATGTTATGTGCTTATCTCAAAGTCCTAGTGACCCTGTATCTTCACGTCTCAGCTCCCATTGTTTTCTAACTACTTGCCCAACTTTCTGGATTCTGGAAGGAGCAACTGTGCAATTTTGTATTCAATTCACCAGAACAACTTTTTCTTTAGCAACAGTAGGGAGTAGGCAGAAGGAATACAAGTGTGAAGGAAGTTGTATATCAATCAGAATTATGTTTATGCCTTATAGTATCACACAAAAACGTGGTAAAGATAATGTTATGATTCCCTAGTCATGATTAAGGACATCTTGATTTAACACTGACACACTGGCATGCTCTGTAGGAGTAGTTTCAGTCACTGCTTGGAAATGACCTGTAAAAGAAAAATGTCTGGCAGAAGCAGAAGGTAATGGTGATTAAGTCTGCAACACTCTTCTCTCTGGATCCATCTTCAATATGAAACTGTACTATGGCACTGGGACAGTCATAATTTTGTTTGAAAGAATTCATCCAAAATAACCTTTTTTTCTATTATTTTTACAGAGTCATAACTGGGGGATAGGTGAAATAAATACAGTAAAAGATTCTTCAGCATGACACAGACAGTGATTTTTTGTGGACGAAATTGGAAAGAAAAAAAGTCACTTTTCCAGCAAGCTCTTGACTGAAAATTTCCACCTTGGAAAGAGCATACTGAAATCTCAACACTTTCACATAATTGAAAACATGTCATTATATGCATTTTTAAAACTGTTTACAAAACTTTACAGCTGCTACAGGTAAGTGTTCTGGTATTTGGATCTGTTACAGCCAGACATAGTTAGATTATCAGTCAGTCATTTGTAAAGTGGTGCAGTGACTAAATTACAACTGAAGCGGCCTAGGCTGAGAGTATTTCAGCATCATTCTTAGAACTGCGTAGTTTTAAATACCCCTCAAAACTTTACTCCAACCTGGTCTAATTCTTCAGAAAATATAATCCTTCAAAAACAGTACTGAGTTAATACTTCGATAGGATAAAAAGGGATATTCATGATGCTGATTAGGATGGACTGTCAGGCTGACAAGCAGTGAACATGAAATGCAAACTGCTTGTGATCGTTGAACTCCTTGGAACACAATGTCCCAAAACCAGGCTATTAACTCAATTTCCCTGTTAGCAATTACAGCTTGCCCATGTAATTTTTTTTTTTTCAAAATTTGTATGTAAATGTGGTACATTTCTTTATTTCCTGCCCTAAGCTTATGTAGCATTGCTGCATTTTGTTTAAAAAGCTGCCACATTCCACCTCTCCATTGGCTGTGTTTCAGCAGTGACTGAAATAGTTGTTGAAGTATACAAGAAGTACCCACACTGCAGAATAGGTGTGCACAGCTATTTCAAGATATGTTCTAGTGGAAAGGAATGGTTGTACAAGGACTATTTACATTTGTCTACAATTAATTTCTTTGCACTTTAGGATAATAGTATCAACCCCTTTTATCAGGAATGTAAGATGGTAAAATGTGACCACAGAGGCTGCCCATTACTGAGCTGTGTGTGAATCTGCCAAGCTTCATACTTATTTCAATCCCTGCTCCCTAGTCAAATCCCAGTGACCTGTCTCTTGTGGCTCAATAGGGCTCCCAAGCTTGCAAAGCTAACGTGAAAAGAATGCACGTCTTCCAATATGCTGCTTGTAGAAACTACATCCAGTAAATGCGAGATAGTAGTCCAAAACGTTTTGCAAATTTGTGGTCAAGGAGATCTTGAAAACCTGAGGCTGAAATAATATTTATTTTGATAAAACATTTTTTTTTCTAATATGCAGTTTATTAGAATAGTAGGAGATCTGAACACTGAAGGAAGAGTAAGGACTGAACCATTTTAGCTGGAATCTGATAATCCAGAAGGAAATTTCTGGGAAGATAACTTTTAAAAATTATTTTCCAGATATTAATCCTTCCCTCTCAAACTGTCAATGGATTTGGTCCCTTCCCTTAGTCCGATCAAAGACTTTGTGTCCTTCTATGAAGACGTATTTTTTTCCCAAGTCCTTACTGAAACTTGTTTCTGTTTTGGAAAAGAAGAAAAAAGAGACAGGCATCTCTCTGCTAACCAGGCAACCCGTTTTCCATAAGGTTTCTCCAGATAACTGTCAGGACTTGCCCATAGGCTGACTGCAGCCTGCAGTGAAGCGATAATGAGGAGCTGACTGAGGAATGTGAGAAAATACCTTCGTTGTACTATGAATAGTTTGTCCACCTTACAAATACAAATAGTGTATCATGAGCCTTTCAACATAAGTCATGGCAAGGAGACCAAGACTATCGTGGAAGGTGCCAGTTTAATGGCTCTGGAGCACAGCCAACAAAAAGGCTACTTGGTCATGCTGTTTCCAAAGGTTCAGGGGGCAAGCTGGTGCTGGAGGAGAGGCAGCCATCATATCCACTGGTGTAAAACAGAGTATCCCTGTAGCC
>NW_008590410.1:23795-33998 GCF_000691845.1 Merops nubicus | reverse complement strand
CTGATTTGTAGGAGCTGCAACTGTACAAACCAGCCTCAAAAACAAGGGAATACAAAAAAATCTTCACGCCCCTATCTTTGCAGTCATGCATCCTGCTCACTTCCCTTTTGGAGCCTCTAGCTTTTAATTTAAGTACTAGGGACCTCCAAATATTCGGGACCTCCAAATATTCAGGACCTCCAAGTCTCTGAACCAGATGAGACTGACTTTGTTTAGAGACAGCTGTCTGTCTTCTTAGCCACAAACTGGTTACAAGTCAGCTTGGCACATTTTGGTTTTTTTCATACTCCAAAGTCAGACAGGGAGTTAAGTCTTTCTTTTATGCAGCTAGTAATACAGTTATTACAGCTAGTAATAATTAATAATAATGCAACTAGCTAAAATGTTACGGCAAGGTAGTAATCCATATGGAGTCATCTGAAATGTTGGGGTCTGCACGTTTGAGCTACCACTCATCAGCTGTCATCCAAAAGTAGGTGCACACCTGCAATTTTCTACTATAATACAAAAAAAATATATACAGATAGCAGATGTACAGAGGAGAAGGGGAAGGGGAAGGGGAAGGAAGGAGAGGAGAGGAAAGGAAGGGGAAGGGAGGAGAGGGAGAGGAGAGGAGAGGAGAGGAGAGGAGGAAAGGAAAGGAAAGGAAAGGAAAGGAAAGGAAAGGAAAGGAAAGGAAAGGAAAGGAAAGGAAAGGAAAGGAAAGGAAAGGAAAGGAAAGGAAAGGAAAGGAAAGGAAAGGAAAGGAAAGGAAAGGAAAGGAAAGGAAAGGAAAGGAAAGGAAAGGAAAGGAAAGGAAAGGAAAGGAAAGGAAAGGAAAGGAAAGGAAAGGAAAGGAAAGGAAAGGAAAGGAAAGGAAAGGAAAGGAAAGGAAAGGAAAGGAAAGGAAAGGAAAGGAAAGGAAAGGAAAGGAAAGGAAAGGAAAGGAAAGGAAAGGAAAGGAAAGGAAAGGAAAGGAAAGGGAAAGGAAAACCTGCAGGCCCTTCCTCATAAAAGTGTGATCCATGCTTGTGATATAGGTATGAGCAATATAAACAGGAGTACTCAGGTCTTGTAGACAAATTCTCATGGACTTCTAACAAAAAAAGGGCCATGCAGCACCCAGCTCAGAGAAATCCTTATTACACATCTGTTCAGATGCTACTGGTTGCACACCATAATGTCCTTCAGTCTGAAGGCTGACACTCTCTGGAGTGGGGCCATGGGCAGAACCATGCTGGGCTTCCCACATCGAAGCAGTCGAAGCCAGGGGAGCCAGGCTCCAAGCCTGGCAGTCACGCTCTCTTTTCAAAGAAGATAAAAGCAGCAGAGGAGAGTTACAGCACAACCGTAGCATCTCAGTTGTTAAACAGTACTTGAGCACAATGTGTTTCTGGTTAGTTTAAGGAAGAATAAACAAGATTTAATATCTGGCAATGAACACAAGGGGTTTTTTCTTGCCTTATAAATGATATTTGGGTTCATTCAGATTCATGTAGCTTCCACTCATGTAAGACTCTGTTCCATTTCCTAATTTTCCAACTTCCTTATTTCCTAAAACATGAGTTGTTGAGCTAATGAATTAAAACCCTCAGAAGTTTGTTTTTGGCTCTGTGTGCATCTGTGCTCTTTTACTACCATAATTCAATGTGACAAGTTTATTGTCCTAACAAACACTAGCACCTATTGTAGAACTATAATAAAAAAAGAAAGATTGCCTTAAGCAGCACATTTTCTGCAGAGAAAACCAAATGCTACCTATTGACATTTTGCTTTCCTTAAATCATGTTTCCCTTTTCATTCCATAGTGGTCACTAAACATGCAAGTCTGTAGGCAAAATGGGCTAGATTAGAGTTTAAGGATCAGCTTATGCAATGAGCTGGATCAGATGGAATTCATTCCTCTTATTAGCTTTCAGCTGATACTTATGAGCCTGAGCTCAGGACTCCATTTGTGCAAGGCACATTAAACACTGTGAATACAACCCCTGCCCCAAGGAGCTTGCAGCTTGAAAAGACAAGTATGCAAAGATAAGCCAGGAAGAAAAGAAAAGCCTAGGACTTTGCACAAAACAAAGCCAAGACCTGCCTTAGCTAAATCAATGTTCAAAAAGCCAACACAAATGAAGGGTGATTTCTGCATAAGGACTGACTTAAATATTTCTACACAAATCAGTTATGTTCAGCACAAGACTGGCCCTCCAGATGAATGCCTGTCTAAAAAAAAAAAAAATAAAAAAAATCCACAGCTAAGTAAATAAACTACAATGACCCCAAAATAAAATGTGAAACACTCTGTTCTTCAAGACTCACAAAACAAGATTTTAATGACACATATGGTCTTTATTTGACCCATAATGGTTCTTTGATATATAGTGGCAAGACTCTAACTTACTGATGGAATAACATTTTCATGTAACCCATCCTATTGCTCATGAAATAATCAGGGCTTCTCTCCTTGTTTGTCTTTGAAAAGCTATGGTCAATATAGGTCTTCGAATATTTTACAAGCAGAGGCATGACAGAAGAGCAGCACACAGGTAGAAACTAAAATGAAGTCACTCTGTCCCACTTGTTTCCCCCCAGAAAACAGATACTTCTGCAGAGAAATGCTATTTCATTGTAGGGCTGGTTTAGCACATGCAACAAGGCAGTTGTCCACTGAAGAAGAGTCCTTTAGGAAAGAAAGTGTCCTCTGCTAAGCTGTTTATATTAGTGATGCAAAAGCCCTGGCAAGGTGGGCTCCCTGCTGCAGTTGTTGCAGCAGAATGTTTGGCGTGGGCCAGGGGTGGTGGCAAGCTTCTTACAAAAGCACCCTTCCCTGCTCCCTTCTCTCCTCTCCTCCTTCAAGCTTTTCAAAAGCTGTGACATAAGGTCTAAAAGGGTACTTTCCTCTGCCCACATTACCGAAAAGTCTTGGGCTGCCTTGGCAGGTGAAAATTCAGATGGGAGGTAATACTGGTGTCCCTCTTTCAGACAGGTTATTTCCACACAGATGGGCATTTAAGAATCTGGCTGAGAGTAATTAGTACATTTCACCATATTACGGACTGTCCCAAATTCCTTCAGTTTCTACCTTTGTGAAGGTAGAAAGCTCTGTCATTAAGTGGCAAATGGATGGTCTCTTCTTACAGTATTAGATCTATTTATTACATTCACTAATGCCACGTTTGTGATATTCTATAGTCTTTAGCATCCTAACAGACTGTATTAAGTACGGAAGGGATCAATCTGATATTCATTTGAGTTTTTATGATATTTTGTTTAAACAGTTATACAAATACAGCAGGCATCTGGAGCATCTTTAGCACAGTTCAGATGAACTATATTTCACTCAGGTTTCATTCCTGGTTTAATTTAATTACTACTGAGGGAAGAGGCAGGAAAAGACACAGGTAGATACAGTGCCTGTTACATATGTCCTTTATTCCTGTTGGGAAAGGAGAAATGAGGGGATGACATTTCAAAAGCTTCCCCTTTGGCCTGCTTTTGCTGCCTTAGTCTGCCAAAAGAGGCTGCACAGCTACAGCTGTGTGGCAAAGTGAGATACCATGTGTAATCCTTGGAGGAGGAGGAGGACGCAAGCCTCCTCTCACATTCCTACCAAATCCATACTTATCCCATGCTCCACTCTATCAGACAGACCAACACGTTCCACCCTCTGCCTTCCAGGATCCAGCAGGGACACAGACTTCCACCTCTGGCACACAAGTGAGGGCAACCCAGGAGTTGCAGGGGAACAGTCAGTGGCTAATCACATTTTTCAACAGAGATATAATCTAGTAGATCTGCATATAATGCTGAAATCCTTGATTGAATTTCAGAAGGCAAGGCAAGTCAAATCATATTCTTCTCTGCATCGGTGGGGTCTATCGTGGTGTATGACTCAGAGAACAGAATTTAGCCCACTGTATGCAAAAATAAAAAAAATTATTCGCTTTTTTTTTAATATGCCTTAGAAAAAGAAAGTCATACACAAAACACGAAGTATTCAATGCTTTTGTCAGTTATTAAGTAAGAGAATAACATATCTTTTGCTTATAAAATGTTTTATCTGCGGAATAGGTTGAATCTGAGTAGATCTATGTATATAGATCTTTGTTTCCAGACATAGAGAGGACAGAGAGGAATCGTCTTGCACTTTTTTCACATACAGTAATTTCCCAGGTGAAAATTTACTATTGAGACTTACAGCTAACATATTGAAATGTAGTAACAGGGTTTAAGGCTTCCATTTATCTTCATTAAAACCAGTTTGAGTTTGAAAGCTGACTTGAGGATAATTTTTCATATCAGGAGTCAGAAGACAGCGGTTTCACCCCAGCTTTTCAGCTGACTCAGGCAGTGATTTCAGACAAATCCCATCAGTCTGGGCTATGAAAAGTGAGGTTAATAGCACATATCTCGCTTCAAAGTTCAGAAAAACCTCTGTGAAAGAATAAGATAGCATTGTAAACTAATTGAATTCCCTTGTTTGATGATTCAGAATCTCAGCAGATGGACCTACATATACCTATGCAAGCTTTATAAACTGGTAGAGAGCATGCAGCTCTGACAAAACTAGAGTGCTTTGCTTATAAAAATAAACTGCTGTTTATAATAACGCAAACACTTTTCAAAAGCATATGAAGGAAGTACAGAAATGGAGACTTTTATGTCAGCCACTGCTTGGGAAATCACATCTCTGCTGCATTTTAAACAAAAAAAATTATATACCCTCATAGTCTTGTGCAGAGAAGCAGAGGAGTGTAGTGTTATCCCACTGGATGAAAGTGAAGTGGAAGAGTGATGTCTTCTGCAACCTCACCTTTCCCCCTTCACACTCTTCACAAAGAAAAGCTATATCCCAGAGACCACCCCAAGCATCCAAGGCTGGGTGGGAAAGCAGCCAGGAGAAAAACACAGACCTGACCCCTTCATGTCGCTGCCAATCCACAGGTAAAAGCAGAGAAATAGTGCTGCTGAAAGCAGCAATACAGAGCACAAGTGCCCACGGCAGCTTCCACTGGGTCAGAGTGCAGCCCAGGGCACCACACAGTCACCCACATGCTGTATGGTCATGCTGAGCTGCCACAGTGGCATGGGCTCTCCGTATGGTGCAGGGGGAAGCTGCTGGTGTGCTCAGCACCCAGCACTGGCATTCTCCGTTCAGTCCTTAGCAAAATGCAAAGAGTATCTTTCTCAGCTTGCAAATAGTCTGTGGGTAGATGGGGCTGAGAACAGGCACGCAGCAGAGATCACAAATAAACACTTTATCCCAAATCTCTGCATTTTTAGTCCTTTTTGAAAGAGGACAACAGGATACTGCATTTTTGTTCAATTGCTCTGTCTGAGAGCATCACAGAGCCTGACACAACCCCTGCAGAATCCTGCCATCATTCGTGTATTGTATATGACACCCCAGCTACAGACTTCTCTGTTCCAATACCCCTGTTGTGTTCAGCAAATCACATACTTGTTACATCTTATAGGAACCTCAAGTGAAGTAAGACTGGAGTAAAAGTGTCTTGAAATGGCCTGAAGTTAAAGGAATCTCAGTTCTCTGCCTCCAGATGGAAGGGAGTTCTGGGGCAATACACCTCATAGTGTCTTGGAAACTTTATCTCTATTTTCTCTCCTTAAAATGAGTATAATAATACAGACTTCCCTTGCCAAATTCTGTGAGATCTACACATGAAAATGCTAAATGGGAATTAGGTGGGGTGTTTGTTGTTATTGCTGCTACTGTCACTGCATTTGCACAGAAAGTGAAGTTACTGTGCAAGGCCATCAACCAAAAAATCTTGCTACAAAAACATGGATACGTGATTAATCCTCAAACAATTGAGCAAAACACCTTGCAGAGTTAGGTCAGACTCTGCAGAAAACACTTGCAGAATTCAGCCCCAAATTTTTTATTGATTCATCCTTTAAACAAAACTCAACTTTGGTTTCATCTGCTTTTCAATGATGCTGTGAAAGAAATCAAAACACCTTCTCAGGGGGTTATGCCAAGCAGTAGTTTTGAACAGGTTTGGGGCAATATTCAATGAACTGTAACTAATAATTTTCATGTTATTGCCTACAGAGTCATTGCATTGGAATGATGTTTGGCTAATTTTCCAAAGGACACATTTACTATGGATTGTTCTACATAGCTGTCAGGAGCAACAGTGAGCCAAAACATACTCTGTCAAGGGAAGTGTTTGGCTGATGAAATTATAAATAAGCCATCAACCAAAAGTCTGTTAAAATGAATCATCATTAAATGTTACTCTAAATACAGTGTTTAATCTCAAACTCCAAAATAGGAACTGCAAGATCGTCTTTTCCTACCTCATTCACAGATCTCTGCTTTGAACACATAATGAGAATATTAAGTTAGTTAATTTAAGCTATATGTGCATGCGAGCGCACGCAGAGAAGCAAAGACTGTGATGTGTTTTACATAAAGCAGGCCATTGTGCACTGATTATAATGTGTAAGGAGGAAATATGTTTATACCACAATCTATTCTAAACTCAAATAGGCAGCAGTACTCTCTGTTTATAAATATAAATTCAAAACCTATGTTAAAATAATGTTAAGGGTCTGGATTCTAACCACAAAAGCTAGGAAACTCAGAGCAAACCTTAAAAGTTTGGGCCTAATTCTTATTTCAGTCTTTTCATGTAACTCCAGTGTCTCCAGCAATGGCTTGTGCTGAAGAAAACACAGTCTTTTGTCTGAGTTTCTCTAGGTATGGCTGGGCTTGCCCAAAGTATTATCATATTTGGGTCTGAAGGCTAAATACAAGAAAAAGATGTAGGCAGCTGTGACAGCACCCCCCAGGGCTCCTCTTAACCTAATGAAGTATGTGTATGCATATGTGGATATACGCAGGAGGCGAAGGATGGAAATGTGCAGTCTTGGCAATCACATCTTCAGAACTCTCTTTTGTTTTCCAGGACACAGGCAAACGGACAGAAAGCTCGGAGCAAGCTGAATATTATCAGTATTTAGAAGGTGCTAATACAATTAATGTTTCTCGTGATGCATAATTTACAACATTATACTACTATGTTTTCAAGAGACTGTCAGAAAGGAGCACAAGCAAGGATGTTCCCCCTGAGATATGCAACTGAAATATTAATCAAGAGATTTCAGTGAGAAAGGGGGAGGAAATTATCTAAGCCTGTGCAGTCCTGTGTGGAGTTCTAGTGCAGAGTTATAACAGGAAAAGAAATTCTGATAAAGACAAGAACAAGGCTGGGTCATTCCACCTAGACCATCAAGGGACATGGCAATCAGGAACAGCTGGTCTGGTAATCATCTCTGGCAACAGAAGCACATGTTGGATTTGGTTTGTTGGCAGAAGTGCACTAGCCATCCACCTGACATTGCTGAGACTTTGAAGCGGTCAAGAAGTTTCTTTACTGTTATAGTGCATTTCATGTTTTACCTTTCTGTGGCTTTGTTCCTCAAAATTCTAGATAACCATACTTCAGTAAAACAGGTTTTGTGTGTCTCATTTTCCCTAGAAGCAAGGCTGATGCACTGCTGAGTATGGGTGTCATGGTTTAGTCCTAGTCATGAGCTAAGTATGATGTGGCTGCTTGCTCACACACCTCCCTCTCCCACCCATGGTATGGGAAGGAGAAAAGGGAGAAAAAGTCAAAACCCTGTGAGCTGAGGTCAGGAGAATTTAGTAGAACAACGCAAGAGGAGAAAAAATTGCAGCAATAACAATAACAGTATGAAAAAATAAACAATGTGAGAGATATAGAATGCACTGGACCATCTAGAGCTGTACCTATTGTGCAAAGAGCCAGAGACCCCCCTTATATACAGGGCATGATGTCAGTGTAGTATCAAATACCCCATTGGTTGGTTCAGTTGTCTATCCTGGCTATGGCCAGCTTCTGGTGAAAATTAACCTTATTCGAGCTGAACCCAGGACATTATCCACCCCTCATTCCACACCATCTGTATCAAACCCAGCAGCTGTTCCGCACCAAAATTAAATCTGTTCGAGGTACACTCAGACTTCTACGTCCTCCTGCATCACTCACCAGATGCACCACGGTCCTCAAGCAAAAGCAGCTCCATGGGTGAGTTTGCCTTTGCTAGCAGCAGCATTGACTGAGACCATCTTCCCTAATACGTTCTTCAGGCACACTACAACATCTTTATCCCCTTCTACAACACATGGGAGTTTTGAATGGACAGAGACAGGTCAACTGGCAGATCCTCTTGTGTTAACTAACCGGGTGGCCTTTGTTAAGTTTGTGTTCCAATGTTTGAAGGTCCCTTCCTGTACCACTTCCAGTTGAGTTTTTAACAGTCCGTGATACTGTTCAATTTTCCCAGTGGCTCATGCGTGAAGGGGGACATGACACCCACTCGGTACCATGTGCTTTAGCCCAGGTGTCTATGAGGCTGTTTCAGAAATGAGCCCTGTTGCCTGACTCAGTTCTCTCTGGGGTGCCTTGTCACCATAAGACTTGCCTTTCAAGGCCCAGGATTGTGTTCTGGGCAGTGGCATGGGGCACTGGATATGTTTCTGGCAACTCAGTGGTTGTTTCCACCATTGTGAGCACATGACGCTTGCCTTGATGTGTTTTTGGGATTTTGATATAGTCAATCTGCCAGGCCTGTCCATCATCTCAGCCATCATCCCTGGTACCACTGGCGCTTTAACTGACTGGATGCTTGGTTGCAGCATGTTTTGAATTGATGGACAACCTCTGTGATTGTGTCTGTAGTCAAGTCTACCCCTCCATCTCAAGCTCATCTATATCTTGCATCTCTCCCTTGGTGACCCAAGGTGTCATGGGTCACCCTTACGTTGCCAGTCCAAATTCACCTGAACCACTCCAATCTTGGCAACTTGATCCACATACTTGTTTCAATGTTCTTCAGTGGCCCAGCTCTTGAGTACATGGGCATCCACCATGATGTCCTTTCAAAACAGGTTCTCTACCTGAGCAGTAATATCTTGCATATTCCAGCAGCTCACGTGGGTTTATCTCTGTGCTTCCTGTCGCTATGTTTTCATTGCTGTAACCACCACCACATGGCATTTGCCACCATCCATGAGTTAGTAGAGAGGCAGAGTACTGGTCACCTTTCTATATCAGCAATATCTAAAGCCATTTGAATGGCTTTCACCCATGTAAACTGACCTGGTTTAACTTGTCCTTCAGGAGGTTCATCAACTCGTTGTGTGAGACTCCACACAGCAGCCTCCCACCACAGATGTTTCCCCACAATGCGACAGGACCCATCAGTGAACAGGGCACATCGCTTCTCGTCACCCAGCAGTTTGTTATATGGTGGGGCTTCCTTGGCATGTGTCACCTCCTGCTCTGTTGACATTCCAAAAATCTTTGCCCTTTAGCCAGTTTGTGATCACTTCCAGGATTCCTGGGCAGCTGAGTTTTCCTACTGGAATCTGTTGTCTTATGAGTGCAACCCACTTACTCCACGTGGCATCAGTCGCTTGGTGTGTAGAGGAGACCCTCCCTTTGCACATCCAGCCCAGCACCGGCAGTCGGGGTGCCAGGAGGAGCTCTGCTTCAGTGACGACTACCTCTGAGGCATCTTCAGCTCCTTCATATGCTGCCAGTATCTCTTCTTCCCTTCAAGTGTAGTTGGCCTTGGACCCTTTGTATCCCTGACTCCAAAACCACAGAGGTCAGGCTCGGGTATCCCCGGGTGCTCTCCGTAGGCTCCAGGTAGTACCATTCTTACCAGCTGCGGTGTAAAGAATGTTTTTAATATCTTGTCCTGCCCAGACTGGCCTGAGGGCTGCTGCGTGCACAATCTCTCATTTAATTTGTTCAAAGGCTTGCTGCTGCTCAGGGCCCCATTTGAAATCGTTCTTCTTCTGGGTCACTTGGTAGAAAGGACCTGCAATCAGACTGTAGTCTGGGATGTGCATTCTCCAGAAACCCACAGCACCCAAGAAAGCCTGTGCTTCCTTTTTAGTGGTTGGCAGGGACATGGCTGCTGTCTTGTTGATCCCATCCACTGGGATCTGATAACACCTGTCTTGCCATTTTATTCCTAAAAACTGGATCTCCTGTGCTTCTCTCTTAACCTCACCTCGTTTTATAGCAAAACTGGCCTTCAGAAGGATTTGAACTATTTTCTTCCCTTTTTAAGAACTTCTGCTGTGATATCTGATATGTTGTCAACGTACTGCAGGTGTTCTGGCACTCCACTCTTCTCCAGTGCTGTATGGATCAGGCCATGGCAGAGGGT
>NW_008590410.1:0-23624 GCF_000691845.1 Merops nubicus | reverse complement strand
CGGCACCACTAATCGTTGTGTTCACTTCATTCAGGCCACAGTAGCCCACTGTCAGTCTCCATCCTCCGTTAGGCTTTCGCACTGGCCATATGGGGCTGTTGAAGGGCGAGCGGGTTTTGCTGGTCACCTGCTGGCTCTCTAGCTGGTGAATCAGGTTCTGGATGGGGACCAGGGAATCTTGGTTGGTGCGATACTGACACCAGGGCACCATTGTGGCAGCAACTGGCACCTGCTGCTTTTTGGCCCTCCCCAAAAAGGTTCTCTGAGAGACTGGGCGAGGTGAACAACTGCTCAATTTCCTCCAAGGCCCACTGGCACCCTTTTGGATCATTGAAATCCCCTCTCTTGAGGTAGTCTATGCCATGGATACACAGGGACTCTGGGCCAGTCACAATGAGATGCCCATGCCACTTTTTCCCAGCTGCTTCCACCAGACTCAGATGGTTTCAACCCTTCTATCGCTGGATGGCATTAAGGTGTACTGTGCTCCAGTACCCACTCCTGTGGGTCTGACGTGCCAGGCCATCAGATCCACACAGTCCAGTAAACTCAATAGACCCTTTCCTCCACCTGGTTGAAGGCAGGAATCCTCTAATCCTGATCAGAATCACTCAATTATTGTGAAAATGGCTTAGAGGTCCCTTCAAGAGGATCAGAAATAACATCATCCTTTTGCTCTGTCTGGAGAATTTTCCAATGGAAACTGGAGCAACATTCTTCCTGGAAGGATCCCCTTTCACAATTGTTTTCTCTCACAACTCATGTACCCCTGCAGCTAGGACCAACAAGAGTTTTCCATCCCACTTCCTTATGTCTTCTCTGTGGTCACATAGGTAAAGCCACAGGGCATCCCGTGGTGTGTACCTTCCATATTCTCTCTCCTGGACAGGGGAACATCTTCTTCTAATAGCTGAGATATGGGCCTACACAGGTGGGAAGTGGGACGTGTCCTCTTCGAGTTGTTGGACCTCTCAGGACAGTTCTTCCACAGTTGAAACACAGGCCTACGAGGAGGAAGAAAGACCTCCTTCATATTGCCAGAGCTGGCCAGCCAGTTCATCCACCATTTCTCCCCTGCCATCTTTTCAGGACACTGCTGCAAAGGAGTTGGCATATGATGGTGACGCACTTCATCAAAATTTCCACCACGTGGGTAGTGTCCATTGGACTTCATCTGAATCTGTAGGTAACTATTTGTCATTCAAATCATTAAAAATCACCTCCAGCACACCTAATTCCCTCATGTGCTGAATGCCTTTCTCCAATGGTGGTCTGCTTGAATGACATGTAACATCTTCCTTGAAGGGGTACCTTTGCTTCAGGTGTGACAGGATTCACCTCCAGAGGCTGAGGGCTTGTGTCTGTCTTCCAATAACTCTGTCAATGCCTCCTTCCCTAGAGAGCGTTCCCAGCTGCTTGGCTTCCCTCCTGTCCCCTCTAATTCCAAACTACAAGCCCCTTATCCCAGCATCAGAACAGCCAGGCAACAACATGCTTACCTGAATGACAACTGAAATCCTTTTGCATATCTCACTCAGAGATAGGGATTGGGTAATGACCTCTGGCTCTTCCTCCTGTTGTCATGATGGCCCTGCTTCATCTCTCACTATTCAAACTGATTTCTTAGTGTATGTCTTTTTCTTTATAGAGGTGACTGACACTGGAACAGATTGGTTCTCCTGTTCAGCTGCAGCACTTGCTTGTCTGTTTTTAAGTCTAGAAACCTTCTCTTCCCCTTGAGGACACTGAATAGTACTGAAAAGCACTCAGTGGGCATGGGCAAGGCCCCACCACATTGCAATGAGTTGTGTCTCTCAGGAACTGCCAGGTTGACAACATACTTTTTCTAAATGCTTTACTAGTTTATTGAGATTCTGCACACGCTCAGGTGTGAAGTTTCAAGACCACTGAAGGGGGTGAAGTGGTGAAGTTTTCAAGTGACCACTGCCATAGACACTTGTCCATACTCTCCCATACAACTTTGACAATTAATTGTCAGAAGACAGTAGTGAAAGCACGCTGGCCTGAATGTCCCAATGATAGTCCAGATTCTCAAAAGCTGAGAAAGTCTTGTCCCTTGTCTTGCCAATAGATTGGATGAGATTGCAACAAGAAGGCTGCATACACATACCAGCTTAACCTCATGACCATTGATGTGATCATATGATAAGTTGATAACACCCAATATAGCAACATGATAGTGCTGATCCATTTCCCAGAGGTGATAAACATCACTGCATGGAACATAAGGATTTACATAACACCACCATGTGAACAAAAGGATCAACATTGTGAACATGCATTATTTAACTGGTGTAAAACACGCGTGTAACAAAATAATTTTAACGCACTTCGGTCAGATTTTGTTGTTATCTCAACTCTTTATGCCCCATATTGGGCTCCAAAAAAGACTACTGTGATTTAGACCCAGACGGGAGCTGACACCATGTGGCTTCTCGCTCACCACCCCCTGACACCCAGTGGGATAGTAAGGAGAACAGGGATAAAAAGGCGAAACCACATGTATTGAGATAAGGGGAATTTAATAGAACAATGCAAGCACAGAAAGAAAGAACAGTAATTACAGTAATAATAACGAAGCAATATGTAAATTGAGTGATAAAGAATGCAACAACAGAGGGCCCCAACCAGAGACCCACATCCTGCCCAGCCTGCCCTGCTGTGTCTCCCTCTCGGCTTCTGGTGAAAATTAACCTTATCCTAGCCAAACCCGGGACAATAGCAAAACCCTCTTTGATGGATCATCTTCTACGAGTGTCCTCTAGAAAACACATTATGGAGCTCATGGGTATTTTTAGGGAAACCCTGTATTGATCTTCAAGGGACAGGTAGGTGGTTAAAACAAGTCACCAAATTACAGTGGGATATCTTTCTCAGTAAACGTTTGTCCAAGACCAGGGGTCAGACTTGGAGGTCACAATGAGCTTCCTGGAAGAGAGCTGAAAGAGTAGTTTATGTGGATTTAGGCACAAAAGAGAAAGTGAGGTAACCACAAAAGCACATGCAATTGCTTTGCTCTTAAGAAGCTACATATGCCGAAGTATGCAGGAGCCATGTAGTACAGATCCCGTAAGCTCTGCTCCTGTAGGGAATAGAGACCTTCCCCTTGACTGACAAGAATCTGCCTAAAAAGAAGAGTTGCCACCCCCCCTTTCCTATGATAGATGGTGGTTAGTGAACCTAGTGAGAAAGTGGGCTGCACCTCTGCCTCAGCGGGGGGCAGTCTGCACTCATGCCCTGCCACACATCCAATGTTTTCCTATAGACTGCACTAGAGGTGACCAGCCATTCCTTTTGTTGGAGATTTCTTCTAGGCTAGAAGGCAAACAGCAGAGCAAGAGAGGAAGGAGACAGTGTTCACATCTGTGTCTTATAAACAACAGCACTCAAGCTGGCAAGATTGTCTGTCAGGTCAGGCAGAGGAAGGGCCTGGTGTCAGGATCCCCCAAACCTCCACTGACAAATCCAGAGAGAAAAAATGTCAGGCTTTAAAAATAGGCTGTCTGTCTTTCTTCATCAAAAAGAAAAGACAGTCCAGTGCACTGACTGTGAAAGAGAGGGAAAAAACACATGGTGAAATAATGGCAGATGCTGGTAGAGTCCAAAAACTCATTAAGAAGAATGGAATATACGTAGAGGAAATGTTTCATTAATGGACATATCTGCTTAGCTGCATATCATTTTCAAGGGAATTATGAAACAAACTCATTTTAATGCTTCTGTTCCCAGTTAATGAAAATGATGCTTCTGATGTTTCTCCTACTTTTCTGTACTATCCTTCAAATAATATTTAATGAGACACAACTTCAGCTGCAAATACGCTGATCATCTTTCCATTAATAACGTTGACATACTTCATACAATCAAGGATCATTACTTTACTAGCCAGTGCTAAAGGTCATTTCTGAGAAAACCTGAAAAAAATGCCATGTGTCATTTGCTATTAATTCTCAGCTTATTTAAACCAGTACTTTCTTTCAGATTAGCTTATTCATGAAGGCAATGTCCTTACTAAGTAAAACTGTCAAATGCTTAAAAAACAAAAGGTCTAAAAACTATCATAAGTGTGTATGGAAATGAAAGAATTGGGACTGTAATCCCAGTTGACACACTCTAGTGAAAGGCAGGTATCAACTCAACTAGAGTAGTCTTTTGTAGGCCAAAAACTGCTGGAAGAAAATTCAGGATCAGACTATTGTTCCTACCCTAAGGACAGCAAAGAAAACGCCAGGAAACTCGGTCTTTATTAAAAAGCCGTAACGAAACACACTGTACAAGTAAGTGTGCCAGATGAGAGCATTACTATATAAGGCTGGGTACTGAAGCCAAACGCAGAGATAGAAACCCTGCCTCCAGCCAAATACACCAACACAGATCACCACAAAAGCAAAGGAAAGGTCTCAAATAAGCCCTGCTGGCTTACATCAGCCAGTTTGACACACTGATACAAGTCGAACCTCAGCAAGAAATCATCCCAAAAGAATAATATTCTTGCCTTTCTGTGAGGAGAGCATGTTTCAATATACTATGCCTGTTGTTAACGTGTCCTGAGAGATCTATACATAACTTCTATTGCATCTAGATGGAGTTGTCTCCATAAGCATGTACTAAAGTGTTGAATTTTTGTAATATGCCCTTTCTACAAAGATCTCCGAGTCAAAACCAAAGGATTCTTTAAAAGAATTCGGAAGTTTTTATGTTTCTCTATTTCTCTTACCAGTTTTATCTATCTGTCAAAAATCAGATATAGATTATTAGGATGACAGATCAGTAGATAGGCCCAAACTAGAGATCGCCAAGTCTGAGAGTCTTCCTAGAGACCCTGTAAACTTCATTGCAATGCTCATCACCTTGTGCTGAGAGGAGGCCTCAAGACCACAGTCCACAAGTTAAGCAGGTGGCTGCCTGACATCATGTTGGTTATGGGTTTCAGGCTTGATTCTATTTGGCATCATGCTGATATAAATCAGGAATAAATCCATTAGGGCTTGCTGTGTTACTGGGTCAGCCTAGATTTGCATCTCTGGAAAGTGATCTAAGTTCTTGCTGCATGGGGCTTTGCTTGGCAGATGAAGAGTGAGAGAGCATGTTCAGACTGCTCACTTATTTACTGTCTGCTCCTGATAAAGTACTTACTAGCCAACTACACACAGAGAAAATCGGATTATTTAAAACTAGTAATAAAATTAATTGCATAAAAAGTAGTTACACCTAAAAATCAGATTCATAGGTTCTGAGAAGTAAGATATTTATTACGAGTCTGGAGTTTTGGCAGTTTTTTATAACAGCCACAGAAGAAAACACCTAGAATCCTAGCAGCTCTATTTTTTCTTTTGCCTCATATTCACTTTGTAAAGCATTTTCCACAAACTGCTTGTAGATAATTATTTCTTTTATGGCAACACTTTGATGGGGAAACTGCTTTGCCATTTCTGTGCCATACCCTGGATTGCTTCTCTGTGGAGCAGTATCATGAGTTTTGTTTATTGATAATTCAGCTGGTGATCTATCCCCAAATAATATGGGTCATAATGCTTTTTTTTTTTTTATTTGCAAGTGTCAGGCATTTCAGAGTGCATGAGAGTACATCAAGACAGCTCCTCCACCAAAAGAAGTAGAGGTGCTATGGTGTTAAATTTATAGCTTAGATTGGAGGTGACTTTGTGCTGCTCAAAGGCTCAGTTGGAGAAGAAATCAGTGATGAACAAATTAATCTCACTGAAATCATCAACACAGAGGAAGATTACAGAGTCATCACTTCAACGTGAAGGAAGGTTAGATGCATCTTGAAAAGGAAAGCAGGAAGGAAGGAAGGAGGAAAGGAAGGAAGGAAGGAAGGAAGGAAGGAAGGAAGGAAGGGGAAGGAAGGAAGGAAGGAAGGAAGGAAGGAAGGAAGGAAGGAAGGAAGGAAGGAAGGAAGGAAGGAAGGAAGGAAGGAAGGAAGGAAGGAAGGAAGGAAGGAAGGAAGGAAGGAAGGAAGGAAGGAAGGAAGGAAGGAAGGAAGGAAGGAAGGAAGGAAGGAAGGAAGGAAGGAAGGAAGGAAGGAAGGAAGGAAGGAAGGAAGGAAGGAAGGAAGGAAGGAAGGAAGGAAGGAAGGAAGGAAGGAAGGAAGGAAGGAAGGAAGGAAGGAAGGAAGGGAAGAATTTAAAAGGATTGTCTTGCATAAGGGTACGACAGCATGCCTTAGACTTTACCCAGCATTTGCGCAGCTCTTCACACATGTCTCACGAAGTCTCGCAGAAAAACCTAAGGTCTGAGAGTTCTGTTTGGACTTTGTACTTTGGCCAACATGATCCCCAGGGTGCCACTTGTAGGTTTTGCTGGGTAGACAGTGTTCCATGAGCACCTGGTGTGTGGCTATTAAATCTTTGCCCAGAAACACCAAAAATCTGTTATATTGAGTGGCACAAAGTCTAGGGGTTCAATATGTCACCCTTGTTAAGTGAACTGACACAAATTTCAATCAAGTCTCAAGATACTGAGGTGTTTAAGATAATTATAGTTATAAGACAGGCTGCCAGATTTTGTGCTTTGATTTACACTTTTGTACACAAAGTGCTCACAGCAAACCACACGTTATTCATCATTTGGAATATTTTTTACAAATTTGTGTGCTTCATTTTCCTGTCTTTCAAAGAAAGTCTGAAAGGCTCATTTTTATATCTGAAAATGCATCCAAAGCTTGTGGAGGAAGTCCCTGTCTTCAGACAACACGCTGCTGTCTTCATTCCCGTTTTCCACAGTGGTTTCATTCTTTTCTGTGCTTGATGTGGTCTCTGGCACCTTGAAAACAAGTACGCCTCTTTCAGTTCTCATGTGCCAGCAGTTTAATACCCCAAGCCACCATCCATGCCAGTATGTACAGCTGAAAGCTGGGGCTAGGAAGTAGACGGAAGGGGGTGAGGGGCATCCTGAATTACTTCCCTGCATAGACCAACTTCTATTTCTAAAAGGAACAGCACAGCAGTTAGACAGAAAGCTTTACCACCAGAGTCAAATAACATTAAAAAAATTGGGATTTATGCACATGGCAGAGACTGATTGCAGCTTGTCAGACGCTCCAGACTAAGTGATTTTAGAGCAATTTCTCCAATTACTAGTCTTTTTGTTTGTGTGGACCACCATGAGAAGACACCCAAAAGTCTCACCACACTGTTAAGGACTTGGCATAATACATACACTTATATACATGCACACGCACACCCACAGAAAAGAAAAAATACTGTAATGCCTGCAATTTCCTACTTCATTGACTGGTTCCTTCCTTGAAACTAGTTAAATAGACACTGTGCTGGGTGGCTAGTGATTATCATTTTTCTGCAGTGTTAGGGTACTTGACATTTTCATTCCTCAGTGACTTCAGTTAAAAACAAATAGGTCTACCTGCAGTCCACATCTGATCGCCAGATGGTCTTTGTGACTATGAAGCTCCCATCTCCAAGTGAATTGAAATGACCTCACACATACATCTTCAAACATTGCTATCTAACCACAAAAATGTATGGAAAACGCAACATCTGTACATGTCTGCATCTTAAATCCCTGTTGTTTTACAAAATATATTGCTTGTCACCCTAAAGTCTAAAGTCTCTTAATGATCTTCAGGGGGAGATGCAAATGGTAGCTTATGAGTTTAGAGATTGTTTGTTGCATTAAACCATTTAATCTGAACGAAAGGTCAAAAGATACAAAACTATTCATTTGAATCCACTGAAGCAAACAAATAGATCCTGTTAAGTACTCCAAATGGTCCCCAAAGCACAGCTGTGTGTGACTGCATGTCTCTATGTTGTGTGTATTATTCATGCAGCTGATGCATCCAAGCAGCTAAAATAAACTTGAGATCATATGAAACCATCATTAAAACTGCAGAGTTGTTTTTGCCTGCATAACAAAGCATTATTAAGAGTCACACAGCCTGTAAGACCTAGCATTGTTTCAAGGGAATACCTTGTCATATCAACATCATTGTACATGTAAACCCAACAAGATGGTAAACACAGACCCACTCAAATGGCTGGATGAAAAAACAGATGGGATATCACAAACATTTTCCAAACTACAACAGACTTCTAGGCCAATTAAACATGGTTAGCTTTGAATAGGAGAGGAAATAGCTTTCTTTGCTGTTAAATGTCAAAAAAAAAAAAAAAAAAAAAATTCCTTGAGGTATAAAAGCCCAGTTCATTTTTGGAAACTTGCTAAAATTAATCAACCCTGCATGAACTTTTAACCAAACCAAACCGAAACAAAAAAAAAGTAGATATATATGAGGGAATATCACTGGAAACATAGAAGTGGGGGGGGAAATGAGATTTTTAGTTATACAGTTCTTAAATGAGTAAGTTTTTATTTCAGATGACTTAACCAATCAGCAAGGAAAAATATTAGCTTGTTAATTCTAGCAGAATATGAAGCTGACAAAAAAAAAAATGTTTGTTTTATTATTACTACACTCTTTTAAGTTTAAATGCAATGAGAAGCCAGACTGAAATACTTTTTTCATGGCAAAGCCAGTCTGCAACTTTTAAATTTCAAACTGTTTCGCTTTTTTTTGCTTACAAAGCAAACTTAAATTTTGACACCTGGGAACTGTGATTTGCCTTCTGTGAAATTCATTAAGATGACTGCTTACCAAAGAGGAAAACCCGTCTGCTATATGTCCCTTCTGTTTTAGTATGACTTCATTTTAAGAGTGAAAAAATCACATTTGAAAACCCTCAGAATAGCAATCCGCCTCAAAGTTCAGGCATGCCAAGTATCCTCCACTGATGCAAGAAAGCCTTCGAAAGCCTTCATCACACAACAAAGTCTATAGTGGCCACCAGAAAGTAAAGAAAACATTGGAGAAATTCAGTTAATCTATCCTAGTAGACGAGGTCATGACAGGACCACGTGCATAAATAGCGGAGGTATTATTTTCAGATGTAGATGTCCCAAGTTTTTTTTGCAGGAATGGACCAGCTGGGGAAAGGCTTCCTTCCAAGTCCCGTGAATAAATGGCAGCTTTTGGCTAGGGAGAGTGTGGTTTGAGATGTCATCCTTCTCTATCAGGGTCAACTCAAGGGAAAGTGGGAGCAAACCACCACACCAGAGACACAAAGAAAACCTCTTTCACTGCACCTACTGGGCAGAAGCACGGAGGAACGAAAGAAAGGAAGGGGAAAAGTTGCTTTTTGACTTGTATTTGTTTTCACTCTCATTGTCTTCTTTCGTCTGGAGAAGAGATGTGTATGAATACTCAGCCTGCAGTGTCTGGTGTGGCTTTTGAATACTGAACTCAGATGGGCTCCATCAGCCTGCACACACGAGATCTGCCCAACTGTCATGCTCTTTAATTTCTTGACAGTGTAGGGATTAACTACCTTGTCTCTAAACCAAACAAATGCGATCAGACCAATGTCTTGAAGGATTTTTCAGTGATTCTGTGGCATCTGACATTTTAAAGTGCTCGGGCTTAGATTCTCTTCATACTCTGGACTTGCAGCAGCAACCTGCAACCAAAGCACTTCCATGCCCTCGAAGCCGCTATTGCAAACACTTTTTGCACTGCTTGTCAGATGTGAAGAGAGGATGATATAATTGAGCCCACTTTAAAAAAAAATCAAACTGACATAATATTGCTAGTAACCTGACAGCTTTCTGTAAAGCCTTCCCCAGAAAACCCAAGCTGATCACACTGCTGAAGACAAGCAGAGGTTAGGGAGAAGGTTTAGGCTCTAGGACTCCTAAACTCAGCCTTTCAGAGGTTCGGCCATATTTAGCTTGCCCTTTGACATGACCCAGCCTTAAACAATAGCTTTGTGGGTATGCTAAATGGCCACATCTTGCCAGTTGCTGCCAAATTAATGAGCCCATGTCGTTTTTAGTTTACAGTTCAGTCATAAAGCAGTCAAGTGGAAAATGAGGCAGGGACCGTTAAGGAGTGTCACGCAAATTTTCAAAGAGTATAGGCCCTAATTCCTCACTGCCCCTTTCAGAAGTCTCTAATCATCATTCTCTTTCCTCCCCTTGCTTTCTTCAGATCCTCTAAAGATCCCCCTCACTGTGCAAAAGAGGCTGGCAAGAGAAACTAGGTGCTGCTGGCTCAATGCAAGAGAGTCAAGGAGGAGTAAAATCCAACCTGCACTCATGATTTGCACAAAAACTAAAGCAAACTGAGTGGTCACCTGAGCTCCCCAGCTCACAGCAGGGAGGATATGGCCAGGGAGCAAGTGTTTCATAACTTGAGGGGACAGAAGCAAAGGGAAGATTTCATGTAAAAAGGGATTGTGTTAAAGGGAAACCTATCCGGAAAAATGCTCAGAGCCAAGCACAGTGTAATTTTCCACTCCCTTACACCATTTACAGGCAGGAAAAATTTTCTCAATGAAACCTACCTTCCCATCCCCATGCTCAAAACTGCTTTCTTGGTCTGTGGTTCAATTGAAAACCCAGAATTCACCTTAGAGTTGAAAAGCTTTCTGCTTCAATCCTTCAGTGGTGCATGTTCTGTGAAAGTGGTTTTACATGCTTTCGATCTGAAACTACACAAATCTTACTAGCTCTCCACTTCAACTCTCAAGTTTTGAGCAGCTTTGCTCTTTTCCATCTCACTCAGCTCTCACCTGTGGTTTACCGCCTCCTGACTGCTGCACCAGTGTATAAACCTTCTTCTTCCATACCTTCTGTCTCTGCTTCTCAGTGGTCATGGTGGACCTTGCCCTTCACAGCCTGAGCTTCCACCTTGGAAATGTCTTGGCTCCTCCAAGTTCAACTACTGAATTTTTGTGTGTGTGGCCTCACCTGGATGCACAAGACTACCTCCTTCACAAACAACAGGGATCAACATTTTCATTATCCTCAGGCATCCTTGGTGGTTCCCTGTTCCACTCAAAGTTTTCCTTGGTTTTAAAGCCTACCTCAGACACGCCTCTGGCTCTTTCATGCAATTTGTCTCTCTTTGTTCCTTTTCTTGCTCTTCCTGATTGTCTAGAATTCCATTTCCCGTGTCTCTCCAGGAACTAAGAGTTTCCCCTCAAAATTTTTATAGAACTATTCATCTGAACAAAAAAATGTTTTTTCTTCATGTTGTGTTCACACCCTTCTGGCTCAAGAGTAGAGAATTGATTTGCTAGCAGGAATATTTGCAGAAGCAATAATTTGAAGAATATAAGTCAGAATATTATTGGAATATGAATGCTGGAGCCCAAAATATGAGTATTTGAAAAGAAACTTAATTCTAGGAGGTACATTCTTCCAATGGGGAAGCAGAGCAGTTGTCACATGACCTCTGTGCCCATCCAAAATTTGAAACACATTTCCCATTTTAAACACAGAATTTTCTCACGGAACCTCTTGCAAACCATTTACAGGCCCTGGGTTAGATTGTGGTGCTCCACCACATGCCCTAAATAGAGACTAGTTCAAGGCCACACAGGAAGAACCAAAGAGATTGTGCCTGTCTAAGAAATATTCTTCCCTAGGGCTGCTGTCTATGTGTGGAGGTGAAACGTTGAAATCAGCCCGTATGAACAAAAAGATTTAGGAGTAGAGAAAGAGTTTCTCAGACTACCCTTGGCTGTCTTGGGGTATACCTCCAGTCATCCTACTTTTGATCTGAGCAAGAGTCCCCAAAAAGTAGGTATGGTCCTATCCTCCTGCTCTACCCAGGGGCCCATCACAGCACCTCAGTGTCTGAATCTGATGAAATCTCTTTCAGTTCCCAGCCTTGTTCCAAACTGTTTCAATCACTTGCATCTTTCTGATGAAAATACCGTTAAGCCGTTATTAAGCTGTTTTTTCTTTCTTATACACCAGCCCATGTGGTTGCTTGAGTAAACAGATTATCTCTCAGACTTTGTTTTGCTGGGCTAAGCAATCCAAGTGGTTCCAGTTTTCTCTTGCAAGATCAGTTCTCTGATCCCCTAAAAGTGTTCCCAGTCAGCCCGTCTTGGCCTTTTTTCCTGTTTGAATTCTTCTTCCCGAGACAGAGGTGCCCAGAAAGGTACATTTTATTTGAGAGACTTCATTGGTACCTGAGGGATTAACACTGGTCCCTTTTTGTCTAGTGGAAAAGCCTTTTTTAACATATACTATAACCACACTTGACTTACTTGTTGCTCCATCATGCCTATACTTATCTTCTACTCTCCTTATTTTCAATTCACAATCTTGAATTCTATAGTAAAATCCCTATTGCTTAGCAGTAAACACATGATCTTGCAATTTTGACTAATGACTGTCATCCTATTTCTATTACTTCAAACCCAAAGTAATTATGTTTTTCGTGTCATATATTCTGGCTCAATAAAATACCCTCATCTTTTCCTTTGATAACAAATGTCATTAGCTCATTCCCATGCTTTTTACCAAGGCATTATTGCTGTCATTAATTAAATGCTTAAACAAGTTTAGCTCAAGATTAATCCTTGAAGAGATCTCTCAGTAACCTTTAGCCAGCCAGATGCTTCCCCTTTGGGTGTCTTATTGACCTTCCACTAGTTCCCACATCTTCTTCGTACAAACTGATAATTTCTTATTTTCTACGTCTTAATTTCTACGTCACCATGTGGCGTGTTTTACTGAAATTCAGGTAAAATAAATCACTGTTATTTGCCTTATTCAGCAATGAAGTTATCAAGGAAAATCATTATTTTAGTCTAGCGTGTTTCATCTTTTTCTAACTCAAATCCCATTCTTCACTAGCTTCCATATGTGTAGCTATTCTTGTCTCAGAAATTTGTTTCAGAACTGGCATACTGATGAGGTCAGACTGAAAGGAATAGTGTTCCAAATTGCTACTTTCCTTCTCCCTAAAAAATACATACTATATTTACTCTCCTCTAGGCAGATGGTGTGGTATTTCATTTAACACATTTATTCAAGACCCTGTCACCTGGAAGTGTAATCTCACCTATCAGTTCCTTGGGGACTCAGGAAAACGCTATCCTTTCCCAAAGCACCTTGGGCTCTCTGAATCGTGTTCCTTCTCAGAGATGGCAAATTTCCACGCTCATACTCCCACATTCATAACTGGCTGCTCTGTGCCCCCTAAAAAATCCTTATGCAAAAGAAGGGAAAACGTAACTTTTCGGACCCCGTTGAGACTATGTGAAGTCTCAGCATCCCTTCCTCTTCAGCAATACATGATCTTCTTATATTTTCATTCTTTCTCACCTTCTTTCCTCCTCTTCCATTTCATTTTGCAAGGAATGACCTTTGACCTTGGCAGTTTTCATCCCACCTCTGTACTTCTAGTGATAGTACTTGCTTCCCCACTTCCTCATTTGGTCTTGCACAGGACCTCAGCCCAATGTACTGATCTCACTCAACGAAATGTACCCCAACACCTATGCTCAGGCCATATTTCCTCATCTTGCTGGGTTTTCTAACCCTTTCAAACACTCTGGTGAAGTAGAGCATAAGTCCTGCAAGGATGTGGTCTGTGAGAAAGGAGGAGGTATCTGATGATTTAACCCCCATAGTACAGCTGAGGACATGATCACAATCTTCCTTTGAGGGCACCTTCAAAACTTACTATGAATGTGGTTGGGACCAATGAACAAATTTGAGAAAAACTGGGGCTGGTGCTTGGTGTGTGTCCCAAGAGAAGGGAGAGCAATAAATAAATGAATAAAACACTAGTTACAAGTTAGCCACTGTAGTCGGTACAGGGTCTTTCTTTCCCTTCTCTTCCCATTTCTCTCTCTCTCTCTCTCTCTCATATTTTCTTCCAGCATCCCAGATGCTTCCCTTTGAAGTCATTGAGGTGTAAGGTTCCATTCCTCCTCTTGTTGCAAGATACTAGATCAGAAATGGTACAAGCAAATGTTGGCACTGGTTTTAGCCACTCCTCTTCAGTCTGGTGCAGGGAACAGTGGTGTTACTTGAGTCCTTCCAGTAGGAATTTCTCCAAAACTGTCATCTTCCACAGAGAGGAATGGGAGCTAGGCCAGGGAGAGATGGGCCACTCAGAAAAGAGACAAAATTTGCCTCAGGGAGGTGTCCAGGACTTACCATGGAGATACTGACATACTGTAATAATATCTACACCAAATAACTTCTATTCTATTTGGCGTCAGAGAAGTTTAAACCACTGCTGTGATAACAGCTTTCTGTGCACTGCTGCTGCTGTTAGTCTGACAGGGAATCTCATTTCATCAGTGGTGCAACTGGACTTTGTAAGGGACCTGCCAAGGGGTGGGTACATGCTTTGTTTTGTTGGCTCTTCGGAGGGCAAATAACCACCAGCACCACAGTGAGCAACTGGAAGGTATAACATCTTAAAAAGTTAGAGCAAGAGTAGCAAGAGTTGCCAGAGGAGGGAAAAAAACTAAACCAAACCCAAACCCAAACCAAATCCCCCCCCCCAAAAAAAAAACAAACCAAAAAAAACAAGCAAACGAAAGCCAGGTCTATTTCATAAAATGCCTGGTAGAAGACATTTGAAACCAAAGACTTTGCTCCCACTGATGATGTCATTCACAAGAGAACCTTGTTGTCCTGACCAAACACATCTTTCTGTGTAGTCGAATTCTAGACTAGTCATATATCCAATAGAATGTAAATCATAGAATCATAGAATCAGAGGGGTTGGAAGGGACCTCGAAAGATCATCTAGTCCAACCCCCCTGCCAGAGCAGGACCACCTAGAGTACATCACACAGGAAGGCGTCCAGGTGGGTTTTGAATGACTCCAGTGAAGGAGACTCCACAACCTCTCTGGGCAGCCTGTTCCAGTGCTCTGTCACCCTCACAGTAAAAAATATTTTCCTGATATTCACCTTGAACCTCCTATGCTCCAATTTGCACCCAAATCTTGACTTAGAAAGTTACAGATGGAGCTTTTAAAAAGTGTGTGTATAATGACAAAACTTCCTACTAGAAGTCACTGAAGAACTGTCATTATACTGTATTTCCTTACTTGGTAGGTATTTTATCCCTCACCTTGTGCCTTTGACCACTATGTACAACAGCTCTGAAGCTACCTCAATTAGTTCTTTAGGACCTAGATTGACATGGTCAACTGGCTTGGCATCTACATGCATTCAGCCATAACCTGAGCAGCTAGATCCTGTGCTTTAATCCCATAAAAAGTAGGCAGGAATAAAAATGTGCCAGATTATCAGCTGAGGCAAACTAGCTCTGCATCACTGGGTTCAGTGATGCTGTGCTGATTGAATCCATAAAAGCATTTGGCCTCAATATATCCTAGAGAAACAGTCTTTCAGGAAAATAATCAATGCAAAACAACATTGTCATTGGAAGCCTGGAACTGTTGCAAGTTAGAATTACTCATGTTCTTTGGTGTGATATTTAAGCAGCAGTGCCTGAATGCCAGGGAGCTAGAGGCCAAAGAAACTATTCCAAGTTGGATTTGGTAAGCACGGGGTTTTGCTTTAAAGCACATTAGTTAGACAAGTTCAGTCAAAAGTCATCTGTAGGATTATTAGCTCTTGTGCAGGGGTTTTCTCATTTGTGTTGGCTCTTCATATGCTGTGGAAGCCCTACTGAGCAAAACACTGAACAGCTGAAGATGGTTGTGCTGGAGGCAGGTTTTTTTCCATGCCTTCCTCTCTCTGCATCCTCTTGCTATTGGAATCCCACAAGAAACAAATTCCAGTCTTACAATCATAGTTTTGGGAAAGCAGTTCAGAAAAAGGAAGGAAAAAATAATACAATGAAACCTTTTTTTTTCCAGCTTTCTTAGTATTAGAGACAGTGGACCCTGTGATGTCTCATACAGTAAGTAACAGAGAGGACCTAGCAGTAATGAATAGAGTAGTCATGCTAAAAGAATCTCTCTAACCTGAGGACTCCGAATTTTGAAGCAGTCACACAGCCTTAACTCTGCCCCTTGAATATATTATGAGAAAGCCCCTAATTATTTGATTACATATTAACCCTGTCAATGGAACACATTCATTAAATGAATTAAAATATGACTGAAACCAGAAAAATGAGTGTGCTAAGCCCAACAAATGGCCCTGATAAAACTGGGAGCTTTTGCTCATAGAAATATGCGCACCCTACAGGGATAAGACAGACCAAGGACTAGCAGAGGCTTCTCAATAGCATGTTGAGGCTCCCAGTGACCAAGAGAGCAACTGCTCTAGGAAAACCCACAGACACACAGGAAAGGTCTAGAGCAACTACAAAATCCGAGGCTAATTGGGTTGCATGTGAAGACCATGGAGACAGGACGCTTTGAACAGAGGGCAGGCTGTGATCAGTGTAGTCTGGCAGGTGAGCTACCTAGATAAGTGCCTCACAGATCAGTCTGGCTCACATACATCTCCACAGTAAACCCAGTGGCAGGAGCTTCATACAGTATTGCTTTGTTCTCCCATCCTTCCCTTATCATCTGTTGTAAGTTATGAAACTGCCTGGATTTTGGTCTGACTGAGTAAATCTTGTATTTTATGCTCTTGTGACTTTATCCCAAGTGCACCAGATAGATTGTGTTTGGGACAGTTTCTTCAAGTCTAGCAGATAGGCTAGCAAAGGCAAGCTATGACAGGTCCCTTTTCCTAAGCAATGAAAGCAAAATAGCCAAATGCCTCTTCCTGCCTTTAATATCACAGTTCTTCTGCATTTTTCATTTTATTTTCCTACCTCACATCCCAAGTAACTTCTGAAATCAAGTTCATGTTCAGATCTGACTCAATTATCTTTTAACTATTTTTTCTAGATTGGCCTAAGGCTGAGTGCTATTCACAAGCAACACTGTCAGCACTCCTATGGAAGAAGATGCAACAAGCATCTCTCAGCTTGGGTTCCCTCTGCCCCCCTGTCCTACACAGGCAGTCTGAGCTTTCAACTGCACGGGCTTCCTGAATGGCTTGTGTATGTCTCTGGGAAGAAAGCCCAAACAACCATTTTGAACATGGCTTAGGCACAGCAGCTTCTGAGTCTCTTCTGTACCATGCTCTGCTTCTGTATTCGGTTACAAGCTTCATCTGACATTAAAGTTTTGGAAGTTACCTGTATTCTGTTTTACTTATTTATTTATTTATTTATTGTCATTTTCTTTGAAATCATGTGGCTCTAGAACTAGATTTATGCCTCTTAGACATCAGTGTTTCTCAAGGTATATCTGAAGTTTAAGCTGCACTTCAAAGTCAACTTAAAGATATGTGTGAATGCATAAATATGTTTTCCTTTTTTCCCCAGCCTCCCCAGTTAACTGTGTTGACAAGGCCAGCACCCTGGTGTCAGGTCAACATGCTGTGTCATGCAGTGGTTCAGAGCAGATCCTCTTACCAGAGGGGGATCAGGTCTGTATCATCTCATTACAGAACCTGCAGTAAATCCTTCTCCCATCCTGAGCAGGGGACTCCAGCTTCCTTCACTCCCCTTGCTCTAAAGTTTAGACATCTGGCGCACCCAGCTATTTTTTTTAACCCACTCCCTTGCCAACTTATGATGCATATCAGTAAATTCTGAGCAAGCTTATGTCATGATTTCACAAACTACTGGTGAGTCTAATACAGATATAGAAGCTGAAAGTGAAGGTGTTGGAGTAGGAGATGATAAGAAATACAAAGGGAGAGAGAGAAAAGGTCTTCTTTCTCTGCTTTACAAAGCAGTTTTCTTTCCCATCTTTTAAAGTTAATTAAAGAAAGATAACTAGAGGGAGTTATCAGGAATCCATGCTTCATAAACATGAAAAAAGAATTCCCTTTTTCTGATCGCCTCCTTTGTACTCACTAATATTTAGCTTTGGTTACAGAATTGAAATTTCTGATTAGCATCATGGACTTAAACAAATACACAATGTACAAACAAGACTATCACTGTATTCTGAACAGAGAAATGTGAATGATTATCATGTTTATAGCCTGAGTTAAAATGAGAAAGCCATAAAGACAAACCTCTGATAAGACAATGCCTACATCCCAGTGATGTGCCAGTTTTCTACTGGGCACCAAGGTCTCCACTCTTACTACTGAGTCACATGGACAAGCTTCCTACAGGGGTGGGTATATGACAAGGCAATTTAACTTAGCAGGACTGTATTGGGTCAGCAGCCATAGCAGCACTAGTGTAACTGCTTGTTTTGGTCAGCTGGTGATGTACTAAACCTCCCTTAGGTGTAACTCTAAAGGAGTGTTATTTTTCCCTTCTGTTTACTTTGAAAATCTAACAGAGCCTATCTAACAAGAAGCGGACATCTCCAAATTATAGTATGCAGCTTGTATGTATATTACTGCAAACCATGCGTTTGCTTCAGCTATGTCATGCTGCAATAGACAGGTCTTTCATCAACCACATGAGAAATGGAAGAACCTGCCCAGGTCAGAAAGGGACCTTTGTCTTCAGATCCCAGACTCTTAGTAGTAATATGTGCCATTGCCTCAAATACTGCAACTGGGGTACCCATCTGCTCTGTACTGTGTTGCCACAGGTGTAGTTTGTTGCTGTTTCTGACATTCTACGTATGCTCCTCCAAACAATCATACAACCGTCTTTTTGTTTCACAAGTATTGTGAAAGTCCATTCTTTTCCCTGCAGCTAGTGCTTTGTATAGCAAGAACCTTGTGCAAAGCATTACTGGAGTACAAAGAAAGAGTACTTAGCTTAATCACTCTTCCAGTCATTGGACTTGGAACTCAAGCCTTGAAACACAGAAGAGGTTGAAGAGCATGAGATTTGTTTTGCCTGGTAGAAGAAAAAGCAATAACCAGGTGCATGATACCACCAAAGTTGCCCTAAAAATCATGGCGAACTGGTTAGTATGAATGTTTACAGGTGATGAAAGAAAACAGGGAGAAATAGCCGCAAACTCCAGATAAAAGGTGTAATTGCATCACACCTCAGGTAGAAATCAAGCCCTGCAGTATTTTGGCAGACATTTGCCTGTGAGCAGCAAAAGGATGAGAGCTCTAAAGCCTAGTTCAGAGGTTTGAGTGGTCTCTGGACACTACAGAAAGCCAACAGCTACTGCAGGATTATTCAGTACTTTCCTGTGTGTCGTATCTGGAAAAGAAAAAAATACAAATCATGTGGAGACAAAATGGAATAAGCAAGTATAACCATTCAGTAAAGCTCTGGAAAACAAAAGAGTTGCCTTGCAAGAGCGTGGATAAGGAGAAAGATGGAGTTATGATATTTTACAAGATGAGAAAACAATTGTAGAAAACATTTTCTACTTCTGCTTATACCACGGTAACTGTGAGAAACAACAATTAATTAACTGCATGGAAGCTATTCAGGTTTGTGTATCATATTCGTGGTTTATTAGTCAACACATTGCAGTAAATGGCTGGACCTCATTGATTTGCTCATGTGTTTTTGTCATTAAACTATGTCAGGAATTATTTGAAAATTACTGATATCTCTTAAACCTATAAAATATGTGCCACATGAGAACCAAGAACTATATCTGCAATTAGAGGACTCTCAACGGCATTGTACTATTTTGATTTTGGCACAATTGGGAGCTGAAAATGTCTTCATCTACAGAAACACCTTAAGTTTCTAATGTGAAAAGGTTTTATTAACAATCACAATTTCTCAGTTCCTAATTAACTAATGAGTCTCCAAAAATAATCTGGGAGAGCAATATAAGTGCTGTCCCAATGTTACAAAAAACAGCAGAGGTAGAACAAGGATTCTGCTTGACGTGCTTGTCTTTTAGTCTTGTGGCTGTATGACTACACCATGACATCAAGCAACAGTCCAACAATTTCCAAGCCTGTAACTCCCAGCCACTTGCTAGGAGCTGGTGTGGGGTTAGTGGAACATGCAGTTCTTGCTGTCTTTTGTGGTTTAGGCTGTCATCATTGCAGAGATAAATTTGGAACTCTACAGAATCCAGCTTCACGGTCTCTTGGGAACTGTTAATAAGCAGGAGTGGAGCTAGCTTTTGGGAGTGCTGCCACCACTGAATGCAGAGGGGCTAAATACCACAAAGTAAGGCCTGGCATAGGGAGAATGGGAAGTTAAGGCAGGCATGAGTGATAACCCAAATTAGCCAATACCAAAGCAACAAATAAAGACACAAAGAAAAATAAATTGCAAGAAAACATACAGGGGAGTATCAAACATATCGCATTAGAAACAGCAACAAATACACACTGTCCTCAAACACCTCTTCTTTGCAAATCAAAACTTTAGATCACAGAAATGTTACACATGTATTATAGCGAGCAAAAATGTCCAGAACTTTATTTGATGCAGATACACGAATATGAAAAGTGCAAAACCACATGAGCCCACAGGTTTTGAGAGCTGAGAGAGAAACCTCTTTCTGCATCTGGCTGGATAAAAATACTAAACAAAGGAGTATGAAAAACAGGGCAAAGATAAAGTGATCTTCCTGTGGCATCCTATATCTTCTGGTAACCAGCATCCTAGGAATTTCCTGAGCCAGAAATTGCATCTGGGTCGTCATGAAGAATCCTTGCTAGAACCACCTCCACTTTGCTAGGTCTTTGGAGCCATTTACTGGGGCTTTGCTCCTGACACATATTTACCACTGAATTTTGCCCTTCTGTGAAAGGCCTAGCTGGTTTTCATAGAATCATAAGAGCATTAAGTTTGGAAAAGACCTTTCAGATCATAAAGCCCTACCATCACCCAACACCATGACCATTAAACCATGTCCCTGAATACCACATCTACACATTTTTTTAACACCTCCAAGGGTGGTGACTCCACCACCCCCGTGGGCAGCCTGTTCCAGTGCCTCACCACACTTGCAAGAAAGAAACTCTTCCAAACATCCAATCTAAACCTCCCCTTGTGGAACTTGAGTCCATTTCCACTCATCCTATTGCTAGTAACCTGGGAGAAGAGATGAACACCCACTTCACTACAACCTCCTTTCAGGTAGCTGTAGAGAGCAATAACATCTCCCCTCAGCCTCCTCTTCTCCAGGTTAAACAACCCTAGTTCCCTCAGCCACTCCTTATAATACACATTCTCCAAACCCTCCACCAGTTTCATTGCCCTTCTCTGGACCCGCTCCAGCCCCTCAATGTCCTTCGTACACTGTGGTGCCCAAAACTGAACCCAGGACTCAAGCTGTGGCCTCACCAGTGCTAGGTAGAGGGGCACAATCACTTTCCTGCACCCCCTGGACACACTCTTTTTGATTCAGGCCAGGATGCTTGTGGGTTTTTTGGCCACCTGAGCACACTGCTGTCCCATGATCAGCCAGATGGATGCAGACACCTCTGGGTCCTTTACAGCCACTCATCCCAAAGCCTGTAGCATTGTTTGGGCTTGTTGACCAAGTTCACCTGGGTCACAATCCAGCACTTGGCCTTGTTAAACCTCATGCTGTACCTGGAAGGCATTATACTTTGCTTTAGAAATATAAAAAAAAAGTCCCCATGACCAGATGATCTGCACAGAACTTTGGAGAAAGCCCATCTTCTTTATTTAAGGAATTATTCAACTAAAAGAAGTCTCACACAAGTTTTAACTTTCACTGAAATATCAGATTCTTGATTCTCAAAGAAATAGGTATGGTTATGACCCTTTTTGGTAGATGATGTGTTAATAAGTGGTAAGTATTGTTTCCTGAAGATGGGCCAACTCATTTCAGGAGATTATAAACCAGAAGTCATCATATTTCTTCAGGTTACTGGTGACTAAACAAAAAGAAATTAAAAAAGAAAAATAAGAAAAATAGGGAAAAAAGAACAAAGACAAGACAAAAAAAACCCACCATGTTTTAGGAAGGCTTCTTTTTACATCCATGTAAGAAATCTGGATTGGGCAGATTTTTTTCATCATCGCTTCCTAAAGAATGATCATTTCACACTGTAGATCAGTCAAGTGTAAAATACTTACAGAGGTACTAGCCAGTTCAATTTGAATTATTGTTCATGCACTAAGAGAACTAAAGACATTTTAGTAAATGAATTTACTGAGAGTGGGAGGTGTTTTAACGTGAAATAGATGTGATTTATAGAGTTTGGATGAGGAAATCGTATAAATCATGCTCTGTGTGCAGGTAATGCAAGTTCTATATTCAGTGAGTTCACACAGTAAAACATTTTAACGTTGTTGTCAGTTGACTCTAAGCTTATGGTGCAGAAATGGTATGGAATTATCAACATACATTATGTTTAAGGAAATTAGTCATCTAGTGTAAAGTTTAGAAAGGCAAAAATCTATAGTTGAAGACAAAACCTCTACTGCTTTGTACTGCAGACTTCTATATGTTCACTACTTCTCTCTTGCACTTAGAATGTCATGAACATTTCTGAACCCATTTTATACATCACATGCATAGGAATTGTATTTTTTTTTACTAATGATGCCATATGAAGAGATGAAAGAAAACTTCAGTACAAACCATCCCTTCACATTTCTTAGTTTGCTCGGAATTCCAACAAAATACTTTCTTCAGCCTGCATATATCTGGGTAAAGTCTGAATGATTTGTGTGCATGCATTTGTACATATGTGTGCATAAATGTGACCATGTGCACAAAAGCTGGTATGAAGAATACCTCTGTAAAACATAAGTATTATAATGCTATCAGGTAGTGTTCATATTCAAATCTGATTATACATAACTGAAAACCAAACGCAAAAGCTGAAAAACCCTTTAATACAGCCCAAGTTAATATATCAGAAATTGAATATTAAATAACTTGAATAGACTACTAAATCTGGATATAAGTGTCCTAAACTGCTGCTGTTAGCAACCTGTTCTGATGTCCAGTGCACCTTGAATTCTGTAGCTGAATTCCTGACTCCACCTTTACAAAGCCTCTGCATACAAAGCAGGTGGAGATGCTTAATACTGCTGACAAGAGTCTTCTATGGGTGTGATCATAGAATCTATACATAACCCTTTATGAAGCCCTCACAAGATCAGGTTATTTTCCCTAACAAAAGATACTACATTGTTAAAATTATTGGTATTTCTGTTTCACGGTTAGCGGCAGAAAATACAAGGTATGTGCTGAAATTATATTGCATATTTTCAGTTGTATGTTGATGCTGGAGTGACAAGGTAGTGAAAGAATTACAGTCAAGCAATCAAGATCCTTCACTGAGAGCTATGTGGATGTCGCCATCTGCCCTGTGGGAAAGCAGAAAGGATGAGTTTTCAAAACTAAGTTAATAACAGACAAAATGGTAGATAAATTCTCATGGAGTCTCCATCTTATGATCAGTTAAACAAGGCAAGCCTGGAACAGAAATGTCCCCCTGAAGAGGAAGGTCATTCAGACACCAGGATGCCTCAGGGTGACCTTCAGAAAAATGGGAACACTGAGCAGAAAAAGAACAGCAGGACGAGCACCCAGGGAAAGGGTGAGATACTACCATGTGCAAGGGATGCTCTCAGAACTCTGAGATCCCCTTTGGTGATCCAGTTTCCACCACTTCCTATCTCCAGATATTTTCTAAATTGTGATCTATTTCTGCTACTCTACAACTCACTAACTCAGTGGCAGCGACTCCAGGGAAAGTAGATTCTAGCACTAGTAGCACTATTACTATTTAGACTTCTGACCTCAACAAATTTGGCTCCTTTTGATATTTCCCATTGCCTGGAAGATGACCCAACACAATTTCAAATTTGGAAATATTATTGTCAGGAGATTGAAGTAAATGTATGTTCATGCACATGTTTGTGTATGTGTGTGTGTATATATA
>NW_008590409.1:0-9948 GCF_000691845.1 Merops nubicus | reverse complement strand
GCCAGTGGCACAATCATACAGTAAGCTGCCAGCATCCAGTAGCACAGGACGAGACCCCTGACCCACCTCCCAGAGATGGCAAACACCCTCACAGGGAGCACAGACAGGAGATAAGGATCAACACAGGACAGCCATACAGGCAAATTGGCTAACACTGTGGACAGGCACTGTTTAACTGATACCAAAAAGGAAAATAATATCTGTATCACAAAAGTGTTTTAACACACTTTGGTCAGGTTCTCTTGTATGTCACCTCATAGATGCAGTTATTTTACTCTTATTCTTGACTGTATAAGGAGACTTGACCATAAGCTTAGACCAGACAACTAGCTTTTAAGCAGTAGAAATTAGTAAAGGCTATTCTTACCATTAATTTACATTATTTTGGCTCACTAAATAATATAAATTCTATCTGTGTGTTTCCTGAAGTATTATCAGTACTTTATTGCATTAAAAAGCTACTTAATGAAAGGATAGATTTTTTATTTTTTGTTTTGTTTTGTTTTGTTTTTTTAATTGATACCTTAGACATCCTGCTTGCTAACCAGAATGGGTAATGCAATCCCTTGATGAGAGTCAAGTAGACTACACAAATAAATTAGACAGGGCACATACAGATATTCATGACAATGCTATTTGGTATTAGTACAGAAAGAAAAGAAAAATTCATATTCCTTCAAGACACATGAAATACCATGGCTTGTAGCTGACTTGCAACTCTTTACTGAAAAGGGTTGGCTACTTCCCTGGCCACATGCATTTGGCACTTTTGACCGTCAAGATGTTCCATATTAATTAAAGTGTAGAGTACATAAACTTGGACTCATGTCTATTTTTGGAGCACTCACTTTGAGATTAGAAAAAGGACAACCAAAATCTCTGAAGATTAATTTGGCTTGAGGAATATTTTTTTTTTTTGTCTTCGAAAATAAAGAAGAGCTGGAAATTATTGCCTACAGGATAATATCATTTTTAACTATAAATGCAAATAAAGTCCTATTATGACTGTCAGTGGTGAAAATGTTTACTTGTCAAGGTTATTCACATAAAATCTTCCCCTCATTTTTATATTCTGTTTCATAGCAAAACTGATGGTTTGGGCTGAAATAGAATAATCACAGAAGATAACAATAAATATTTGAATTTGCTAAATTCAAAATATTAAAAAAAAATCAAATAAAGACTGAATACAGTTAAAAATCAGCATTCTTAGTTTTAGAAATTAGAAAGAGACTTAGAAAAGTCTCTTTTCCTTAGAAAGGAAAGCTTTCTGTTTTTAAATAAAACAAATAATATTTTTGTGGCAACAGTTTTCATTACATTTCTTTATCTATGTTTTTCTTTCAAGATTTTTTTTTCAAGTGAACTTTTTTTTTTTTCTTTATGGCAACCTCCATCACACAGAGCTAAAATAACGATGCTAAATTTCCACAGAATGAACAGAAAATTCTTGTTCTGAGTAGGATAATGAAAATTTTACATTAACAGTTTCTGAAAAGAGATGGTTTATTTTTTTTAAGAATTGTGCTGGTGAATTACCATGTTGCTTGGAATACTATAAGCTGTAGTAAATCACATGATGCACTAAAACCTGAAACGGTCTTTTCACACTCTTTTATAGGCCTTTCTTTTTTATTTATTCTGGTAATTTTGTGATGAAACACAAGAATGTTTGTGAGTTTGCCATACTGATTCAGTTGGAAGGTTGTTTAATTGCAAATTCCAACAGGCAGGAGACAAACACTTTTAATAATACTTGTCTTTCAAGCAGATAAAATTTGATTCTGACCTATAGCCTTTACAACTCTTCCCACTTAATTGCCTATAATTTGCATTTATTAATCATAAAAGTAAGGCTAAAATGTCAGCTGGTCTTCCAGTAACCATATATGAATATTTTTTTCTATTCTCTTGTCCTATAAAAATATAGAATGACTAAACATAATGGGATGTTTTCTAGATGTTTTATATATGATAATCCTCATAAGTGAAAGAAATACCAAGTAACAAAATTAGAGAGGGAGTAGCATAAGCACATAAACTGTTTTAATTAACCCACAGTATTGGTGGAGCAATAGGTAGAATGCAGCCCAGCTGGTTTCTTTAACAAATTTATCAAAACCTGTTCCCTATTTTTGGGTCAATGGATCACTTGAAAACATCAGTTTCACAGTCAGAAATAATATTATGCATTTATCAATGCAAGTGCTGTAATATACATCTCTACTATCTATTGATCTATCAATTACCTATTGATTTATCAATCAATATATCTTATCTATCTATCTATCTATCTATCTATCTTCTACAACATTGCTGGTGATCCAATGAGAACAGAAATGGGAGAAAAATTCTAAGATACAACTTTGGCAACTTATTATTTTTGTGTGATCATGCATGTCTGTCTGAACTTTGGGTACCATAAATAAGGATTTAATAAAAATAAAATAAGAATATTGGTATTTCATTAGACCTTGACTACCAAAACTGTCAGTCAAACGTGCCAGAATAAGAAGAAAAATTTGCGTTCTAATGATTTATGATATTGGAAGAGAGGGGAAGAAAACAAAACAGCAACTCAAACCCCAACCTTGAGCTATTTAATTAATACATAACAAATATTTTTTTGCCCGGAGCAGCTAAAATTTCCAAAGGTAGCTGAAGTCCATGTTAATGGTAATGAATTTTAAAAACCATTAACATACAGTGTCTCGCAAGTGCCTCAAAAAAAAATATTCTTTTAGAAATGGTAATTAGAGGTCAGTGAAAATGAAAATATCACTACATTTGAAACAGTTTTCTGTGCTGCTGCTGATTTTATTTTTCTTCTCTTTCCTCTAACACTTATTTCTATTCAGAGCATGATTCCATTCTAAGAAGTGAAAATGTAGAAATGACACCTTATTTAATAGATTTATTCCTGTGCTTGCTCAGATTATTTTAGACAATAAAAGATAATCCCTTGGTTTTACATCTGTCACTCTACAAAACAAATACCAATTTTAAAAAAAGAAATTATTTTTCATGTATCTCATCAACAGGAAGGGAATTCTGGATCACCTTAAAATGTGGTCTGACATGGCTTATATCAGGTAATTTTATTATAGGGACTGGAGAATAGAAACATCCTCTTAGACCTTAGGTTGAAAAGTTTGAGGGTTTGTGGATGGTTTCCTTACAGAAATATAACATTATTAAATTCAAACAATTTATTTGTTCTTCAAAGTCTTTGCTCAAAGTAACACTATAATTGAATTATAATTTCCAGACCCTGATCTCATATAATTTACAGTAGGGTTTTGAGTATTTACAACCATAGAGACAGAACAAATTATTAAAATGTACATGAGAACTAGAATAAATATTCTAAGTAATTTTCAGCATTTATATTAATGCAGAAATGGATGTTGAGTATTTACAATTTTTTTTAAGGAAAATCCAAATATTTCTTCCCAAGAAAGAACAGTCAGTGTAGAATATTTGATTAGTTTGTTTTTTTTTCTGAAAGCATCAATGACACTGTGTATGTTTGTTCTTTCATGTTGATAATAAACTGTTTGATAAATCCTCTGTCCTGCGTGTTTTAGAACAGAACTAATTCTGTTCAGTGATTTTACTGTTAAGTCTCTTCTAAGTAACTGCACTCATCTGCTGCTGGGTCCAGTCTGGGACTTCCCCAGGGCCCAGCATCAGTGCTGATGGTGACAGAATTGCCACCACGGGTGTTGGGTTTGGTATTTGGTTTGTAGATATGTATTTGCATGTATCTCATGTTATTATTTTCATTAAAGCCATTTTAGTTTTCTTTTTGAATCCATTAGTCTCTCTCCCTTATTCCCTTCCTGTTCCCCTTTGTAAAAAGCAAGAGGTTAATAGAGAGCATCTGCAATTCATCTGGGGCCTGGCCTAACCTTAACCCTTGACATCTCAAAGGAAACTACAGCCATCATTCTTCCATGGAAAATTTTGGAATTATCTAATGCCTTATATATTGTGTCCACAATTGTATATGAAGATGACAACTGCATTTTACCTCTGTGCTGTGTTACTTCCCTTCTGGCTCCCAGTATGAAACAGGCCATGCAGCAAGGCTTTCAGACAGGCTTCTATTATAATGACTTTTTGATCCATTAGATTAGGGTAAGAAGGAGTCTTTTTGAGCTAGGTGTTTAAGTTACTATAAAATGTTCTGTAGAGAACAGGGCTACAGGCAGATGAGGCTGTCAAGCTATTAACTCCTTTTTTTTTTTTCTACTATATTCATTGAAACCTGACAGAGTTTATTTAACCATTTATTACAAGCTTATTTGTCCCTTCACTGATACTTCTAGAGGAGGAATTTGCATATCCATCACACATACACTAGGAGAGTGAGACAGATAAATTGTATATACAGATATATATATATATAAAAATTAGCTATGCGTATATATTTTCATATAACACATATGTGAGAATCCAGACAACCTTGTATTCTGGGAAAAAGTGACCATCTAATTCACTAATGATGGATAATTGTGTAATATGGTACATAATATAATATGATTTTCACAAGAAGAATGCCATGAGATAAATGTCATATATTAGGGTGCTTCACACATCCTGAGACTGTTAGCCTTGGGGCTTAGATGTCAGCACTTGTCCATAATCACAGGTATATACATCTATGTGCCACTTAAAGATGCAGAAAATAACATAGTAGAGTATTGTGTCACATGAGAACTTGCTTTTCACCAGCAGCACTTATTTATTATTATCATAGAATTATAGAATGTTTTAGGTTGGAAGGGACCTTTGAAGATCATCCATCCAACCCCTCTATGCACTAAGCAGGGACATCTTCAACAAGATAGGGTTCCTCTGAGCCCTGTCCAACCTGACCTTGATTGTTTCCACGTGTGGGACATCTACCATCTCTCTGGGCAACACGTTCCAGTATTCCACCACCCTCATTGTAAAAAATTTCTTCCTTATATCTAGTCTAAATCTACCTTCCTTCAGTAAAAAAACATGACCCTTTGTCCTATCACAGTAGACCCTCCTAAAAAGATTGTCCCTATCTTTCTTGTAGGCCCCCTTTAAGTACAGAAAGGTCACAATAAGGTCTCCCCACAGCTTTCTTTTCTCCAGGCTGAACAAAACCACTCAGCCTTTTTTCATAGAAGAGGTGTTCCAGCCCCCTGATGATCAGTTTTGTGGGCCCTCCACTGGACACACTGGCCAGTAAGGTGACAGAGACAGCAGGATCAAGTGCACCCTGAGCAAGCTTGCAGATCACACCAAGCTGAGTGGTTACCCCTCCTGAGGGATGAGATGCCATCCAAGGGGACCTGGACAAACTGGAGAAGTGGGCCTGTGTCAGTCTCATGTGGTTTAACAAGGCCAAGTGCAAGGTCCTGCACGTGGGTTGAGGAAATGTATGAAAACGGACTAGGGGGTGAATGGATTTAGAGCAGCCCTATGGAGAAGGACTTGATACTGGTGAATGAAAAATTAGCACGAGCCAGCAGTGTGTGTTTGGAGCCCAGAAAGCAAATCATATCTTGGGCTCCATGAAAAGAAGCATGGCCAGCAGGTTGAGGGAGGAGATTCTGCTGCTCTACTCTGCTCTGGTGAGACCCCACCTGCAGTACTGTGTCCAGCTCTGGAGTCCTTGGCACAAGAAAGATATGATGATAGCACGCTATCCAAATTTTATAGGTAATCATCATTTTCATGTTCTTTTCTTTCTACAGTAGCATGATCTTCATGTTTTCAGAGAAATGTCATTCCCCATTCCAAGCCTACAAAAACCACAAACAAAAAAATGCTCTCCAAAGCTCCATAAAAATAGCACTGGTATTAACTTGATATTTTCTGTTGAAACCTTTTTTGATGGTTTTGAATAGCACAGATCTGCAATCTTGGGGTACTTTGCAGGCAAGTAGCAATAATGTTGTCATTTATATATTTTTTTGTATTGCTGTTGATTTTCATACTTTTAAAGAAAAAAAGTTTAGGTTTATTTTAACTGGGAAGCCACTGGACACATTTCAGCTTAATAATAGCAAATTCTTCTTATGCTTATAAGCTCAGCTTTTCTCACAGAATTTTAAGATGATAAACCTAGTGATATTAGTTTGCAGGTTTGTTTTGTTTTGTTTTGTTTTGTTTTGTTTTGTTTTAACATCTCAGAGCCACTGAAATCAGTTATGAAGTTCTCAATAACTTTAATGATGCTTTAACTGGGTGTTCAGTTTTTGTCTTACAGTTTTTGCCCTTTATCTTCCCATCACAAGAAGAACTTTTGCAATGCTATAAAAATTCTGTCTTTTTAGGTCTTTTAACATGATCACACAAAACCGTCTACATTATGGACCCATGTAGGTGTAGAGGTGAAGTATAATCCTGACTGGAGTTTCAGAAGATTACAGCCAGTTGCTAGTATTTAAAGATCTGGTTCTTAGAGGGATCTCACTTGCAGTGATAAATCTTTGAACTTTCTTGAATTATGTTGTCAATTTTCTTTTATATTACAAGATATGCACTGTATTGCTGTATTTTTATATTGATTCTAGCACATCACTTTATAAATATTTCACTGAATCTGCTGATTGCAGAATGTTATAGTATTTTCAGCTAGAAAATGAGTATCATGGTCTTCTTTTAATTTTCAAATCAAAAATGGGCTTGCTTCCACAATTATTGGTTTAGCTTTCATTTCTGGCAAAATAACCTGAAAAATACTGTCCTAAAAAATTAAAGCCTATGGACGGATCACAGTATGAGAGATGCCTTATAACAAGACAGGACTTCTGTTATATGCAAAGATCAGTGTTGGGTCACTTCTGCTTAATGCTTAACACAAATTTACACCAGTTTTTTTGCTTATTATACTGGCCCTCCTAACTTTTTCTAGGGGAAAGAGATTAGTGGAATGTGGCTGGGACCTTTGAGGATTCCTTGAGGTTCTGCCCACCTAGTCTCCAGCCTAAAGTTGGGCAGAGAATATCTGTTAAAACTCTATGGTGGGCTGCAGCTATCATTTAATCCTGATGATATAAAGAGTTAATAAATACTCACAAATGGCTATTCTTAAAGTGGCAAGTATATGTGAAGAGTAAGTGGTTCTTTTGTAAGTGTACAGTGGTCATTTTCTTTGAAGTATTAAAGGCAGAGATCCTGAAGAGATCTCGTGTCGCCTGACTTAGGTGTCCCTGATGCAGACATCTGCTTCTTACCTTACCTACCCCTCATGTATAGTCAAAGGAAAAAAGTAGTGAATCACACTGAAATTATGAATCATCTGATTCACTTTATATCTATTTCTACTTTCCCATAAAATGTATTATACTATGAACCTTCCCAGAGGTTGAGCTGTCAGTGATCCAAAGCCTAATTCTGACAGAGAACGACTGCTGAGTGGAGCCATGCAAGATAAGGAATGAAAAATTACAGATAGGAGAAAGACTGCAAGTATGGGGACAGTTTGCAGCTCAATGATTCCAGAAAAAAAAGAAAGAAAAAGGAAAGAAACAGAGCAAGTCCTCCCCTCAAGAAACCTGAAACTTCAGCATGGAGATAAAGAGATAAAAGGAAGCCTGAAGATGGCAATTGAGCAACACTGAGAATAAAGGTGATGTTGAGCAATAGAGGCTGAACTTCCCACCAGTTGCTGACAGCTGCCCAGCCAGGAAAAAGTCCTGAACACAGAGTCCAACATAGTTTAACTCAGTAGTTTATTGATTCTAACCAAAGAATGGCTTTATCTTTTAAAATTATGTCTGCCAGAGTCCCTTCAAATGTATAAAATTTGCTCAAGCATGCTGATCTAGAAAGCAGTTAGAGTTCAGGGTGGCTACTAGAGATTCCTACCCACCTTGTCTGGGAATATACCCAGAAAAGCTATGAGGTCAAAGAAAACAAAACAAAACAAAAATAAAAACCCACTTAAAAGTACAAACCATAAAATATTAATGCATAATTAGTCCATTTGCTATGTAGGAAGGATTGAAGTGTAATCTCTCAGTATGATAAAATATTTGAATTGTTAATTAAAAAATATTACTTTAACACTTGTGATATGCAGAATACTTTGTCCAAATGTGGTGATGGATGATGAAAAATAAAACATCCAATGAGGAGGTTAACATCAATGATCTCAATTGTTTATGTCAGAGAGACCAGATGTTTCTTCACTAAAGGATTCTGATATAATTGCTATATGAACTCATGGGATCAGTAGGTCCAGTAATGCAATAAAATCAAACATGGTTCATCTTTACAAACCGAAAATGTAGCAGCTGTATTATACAAAGATTAAAACATGAAGGAAGGTGTGAGTGCAATGGCTAAATGTGCAAAAAAAAGTTACTTAATGACATTGAAGACAGTGAATTAAATAGAAAGTAGATAAAAAGTTGAAGGGATATATCAAAGTAACAGATTAACCTAATATGTTTTTTTTTGTTAAGAAAACTTCTAATTTTTTTTTTTTTTTCTTCAGACAAAGACAATGCTTTATCTAAACTACTTTATCTGGACTTCAGTAAAGCAGTTGATATATTGCCAGGGGAGATGTTATTAATTAAGATGAAGGAGATGGAAATGAATGTAAGAATAGCTGGAGCAATCAGTCTATACTGGAAAGGAAACAACTGGTAAGGAAGGATGTTACCAGAAGGGCTTCACAAGAAAATAATTGGAAATATGCTGATGACACAGAGCTGAGATGCACCAATCTAAAGGAAATACGAATAGGGTCAACTAGAGGAGAGCAGTAATGACAGAACTGAGTTAAAAGCAACATAATGCAGCACAAGATCAGATGGTTGGGAACTTACAGTAAAAAAATCTGTAGCAGGGTGGGAGCTCCTCAGATAGAAATAAGGAAGGAGGAGGAAAATATAAATGTTAGTGGATCACAGAATGATCCAGTCTTTGGTCCCATAAATTTCTTTCTTCACCACCTATAAATTTCTTCCTTCACCACTGACAATGTTCATTCTTATCATGACTTCCCTTATTTTGTGTTGGTCAAGTCTTCACGTCTCCATTGACCGGCTGCCCTTAAAGGAGCAGATGCTCTCTGTCCCATACCCTTACTTATGCCTACTTCCAATTTAGCACTCCTAAGACTGGATTAATCTCATCTAGCCATAATGACTACCGTGTAAATAACTATATTTGAGTAAGGATCATCTTCATAGTTAATGTAGAGAAATCAGTATACACATTGGAATTCTTCAGTCCCATTGTGAACAAATGCTTCAAGTTGAGCTGAGCTGTACTCGTACATACTCCTCAGACACTGACAGTTACACCTGAGCTGTCTAAATTTAGGTGAGATGCATCAACCTTCCATGGAAGATCAACAATACTATTTTTCATACCATGCAAAGTGTGTCTGGTATAAATTAACTCACCAGTTTTTACATTTGTTTAAAAACGAGCACAGAATCTCGAGTCAGTACATCTTAAACAGGGTTTGTGCTGCTTTCCCATAGTCAAAGTCAATATACAAACACCATTTTGACATAAACTCAATATTGTGTGCTTGGCTGAATTAACAAAAACATGATTGTTTGTTTATACTTAATCTGGATAGCACTGGTACTGATAGCAGGTAGATACTAGATAATTCACAGGTCCATATTAATGATTGTGGAATTACCACAGAGGCAGAAATTGAGGATTTGCCTCATCAGTTCTGATTGCTGCAGTATGTCTCCTCCTCCCAGTTCAAAATCATAGACTGACGTTGATACATTATCCTTTTTACACTTCTATCATAATTCTCCTCGCCTGCAAATTGTGAAATTCAAAGTTAAGGTTAAACTGCAGAGGATTTGCAGTTATTTTCCACAAAATTGTTGAATTAAAATTATTTTATTAACCCAGTTGATAATGTGGCTGCACAAAACTGTGAATCAAAACTGAATTATAGAATCATAGAATGTCTTAGGCTGG
>NW_008590408.1:12559-16102 GCF_000691845.1 Merops nubicus | reverse complement strand
TAAAAGTGGTTTAAACCACCACATGCTCCCAGGGGCCTGCTGTTCCTGAAAGCTGGACTTAGCAGAAAAATCTGAGACAAGATGAATTGAGTACCTTGTTCTTTTTTGTGTTCCCTGAGTTGCCCAGAGCAAGTTTGTTGACGATACATCTGTAAAAGCCATTCTTGTTGCCCTTCATGTCCTTTGCCGGATTCAACTCTAAATGGACTTTGGCTTTCCTACCTGCACCCTTGTGCACTCAGACAGTGTCTCTCTGCTGTGTGACCTGTTGAAGAGCTGGGGTTTAGACCTCCAGCCCTGAATGAGGGTTGCCATATGGATGACATCTACAGCCAGGCAAGAGAGACCTTTCTGATCGGTTTTCACCCAGGGTCTGGCCAGCCTTAGGTGGGGACTGATTAGGAGATCACCACCAGGTGCCCCTGCCTTCAATATTTAACTTGGAGGTGGGGCAGGCAGCAACTGACCGCTTGCAGTGGGGGTGGGAGGATTGTTAATGTAGTGCATGTGTTGTGTGAGGGTTCTGGTTATTGGAAGGGCTCCCTGACTCTTCATGGCAAGAGGAGTTCCCAGGATGGTGGGGCAAGGTTATGAGTCTCTCTCCAGGAAACTACTATGTAATTGGACTCATTGCCTTGCTCATTCCATCTCCCATGGCATGGTTCCTGAGTTGACTTGTTCCCTTCTTCACATAATATGCTGTGAGTGAATGCATTGACTTGTTCCTCCCTCTGGTTGTCTGGTACTTTAAATCTCTAGTGTGTGATGTGGGAGTGGAGGGAGGAGTTTGGCTGCTGGTCTGCCTGTTAATGATAATATCTTTCTCTATGAGGAAAGTGGTCAGCAGACCTGTCCCCACTTTCACCTCTTGCACCTTACCTTATTATATCTGATTTTAGTTAGGGGATCTTTGTACTATATCCTGGTTTTAGTCAGATGAGCCATGTGATCTGATGGCTACTTTTGCATGAACTTGTACATGTCAGGATGAACTGTTCTTGAGCTTGAAGCCCAGGGTTGTGATCCTTCCATTTGTCTCATTCCCTCTTCTCAGGATCCTGAATTCCACCACCTCATGGTGGCTAAGGCTGTGTCTTACCTTCAAATCCATAAGAAGCTTGTGGAGCTTTCAAATACTTAACAGGCTCAGGCTACTCCTCCTGTGGAAGAGAGATACTTAAATGCTGATACAAATAGCCAATATACACGAAAAGGTCTAAAGAGTATTGCAATTATTGTAAAACCATTTTTTTTACTTCTGTAACGGTTTTGAGATGCCGTCACTCTTGGGACACACTAAGTAGATATAATCTTCAAGAATATTAAGATAAAGTTATCTTTCTTGCAGATGTGTTCTGATTGCATTACAAAAGCTGACAGTTAATTTTCTCTTTACATTTGCTCTAAGATAGGCTTATATTTTGACTTTTTCACTGTCTTGATATTGTTAATAAAAGCTACATTTTTCATTCTCACTTATTTGATTTTTATTTGAAAAAGCTCAGAGTTTAGCTTTAAAACTTCTATTGCATTAAGAAAGTCATGCCCCACAAGATGCAATGTCCTGTTCTATTACAAAATCATTGTGCCAAGTCCAATTAGCAAAGATTTTTTTGAAGAATTAACCTGGTCATGGCAGCATATACACTGCACCTGCTGTTCTGCTTTAGCACCAGACTTTGGCCTTCCTACAGTTAAGTGCTATGTTATTGTGCTGTTCCCTTTCAGATCACTTTTCCTTCCTTGTGTTCAGAGGTCACTACCTCCAGATGTCCAAGATTTTTTTGTCTCAATTATATGCATGATTTGCCTCCTCAGTTTCTTTTGTCATTCTCAGTCCTCTCTTGTTGCAGAACTATGCAACAGATGTTTGATCTTTCCCTTGTACCTTGCTTTATCTCCAAGGAACCTTGTAAATCTTGTTGCTGTATACAAGAGAGGAAGGCTGATTGTTGCAGCCCATGAATGACCCAAGCAGAAGGTTATTTAACAATCTAGATGGGGAAAGAGCATTAACAATTTTTATCTTCATGCTTGAGAGATCTGATCCCCATTGTAGTATAAATCTATTCTGGGGAACTGAAAAACTGATATGGTGGTGATTCGCACACTCCTTTCACTTCTGGCAGTTAACTGTGAAGAAAAAGCACAGAAGGAAGCAATTCGCCTTTGCTGCATCTAGGTTGTGGTTTTTTTTTTTTTTTTTTTTTTTCTGGGGTATGGGAAGGGGAAAAGCCCAACAAGATCTTAATCTGACTACTGCCATAAGAGACAATAAACCATGTTTCTAAAATATATTAACAGCAAAAGGAGGACTAATCTCCATCCTTTATTGGATGTGTGGGGGAAACATAGTAACCAAGGATGAGGAAAAGGCTGAAACATTGAATGCTGCCTTTGCCTTGGTCCTTAATAGTAAGACTAGTTGTCCTCTGAGAGTCCACCCCCTTGAGCTAGAAGACAGGGATGGGGAGAAGAATGAAGCCCCTATAATCCAAAAGGAAATTATTAGTGATGTACTGCACCACTTAGACACAGGTCTATGGGAACTACCATAGGTGCTGGGTGAAATGGCAGAAGTGCTTACCAAGCCACTTCCGTCATTTATCAGCAGTCCTGGCTAACTAGGGAAGTTCCTATTGACTAGAGGTTACCAAATGTGACACTTATCTACAGGAAGGGCTGGAATAAGGATCCAGGAAACTACAGGCCTATCAGTTTGAGCTCGGTGCTGGGGAAGGTTATGGAGCAAATCATCTTGAGTAGCATCACACAACATGTACAGGACAACCAGGTGATCAAGCCCAATCAGCATGGGTTTATTAAGAGAGGTCCTGCTTCACTAACCTGATCTTCTATGGCAAGGGGACCCACTTAGTGAATGAGAGAAAGGCTGTGAATGTTGTCTACCTAAACTTTAGTAAAGTTTTTGACATGGTTTACCACAGCATTCTCCTAGAGAAAATGTCTGTTCATGCCTTGGATGGTGTTCTGCCAATGACCAGGCCCAACAAAAATGATACCACCACCAGCAGGAAGATGAACCAATACACAGACTGTATTGTATACAAGAAGGACATTGCATGAATGATCACTGGGGGTACAAACAGATCAATCAGCTGGTACATAACTGACACTACCCCCAATGATCCCACAAAGGACGTAACTCGGCCCACAACAGGTGGTACAAACAGAGACCCGAGGTTGCCCACAGTTGGCATGGGAAACAGCCAGACCAGCAAACTGAACACATAAGAGAAAGGTGCCCACATAGTGACTCTCACCCAATCAGCCCGCATTCGCAAAGGCCTAAACAGACCAGGGCCCAGCTCCAGGGTGAGTCAGGAGGTCTGCCCTGAACCAGGAAGCTCTGTGGAGTGCACTCCACAGAGCAGATGCTCCTGACTCCTTGCAAGTGGTCCCAGCTTTTATCCCCAAGGGGGACACCTGACCTTTGTCAACTCAATGCGGGACCCCTGGGGCTCATTTCCCTTATGGCTTTCCCTGCAGGGCCGGCCGCACCCTGGGGGGAAGCTATAAGGC
>NW_008590408.1:0-12341 GCF_000691845.1 Merops nubicus | reverse complement strand
TATCCCGATAGGTTAAATGTCTCTGTCCACGCGCCAAGGCGCTGACAGGGTGGTCTCCTGCTTGCAAGTTCCGGCCAAGCTTCGATCTACGCAGGCGCTGTCGAGCTGTCCCCCATATTCTTCCTGCCTAGAGCCGCAAGAGCTCAATGCCCTTAAGGTTCACCTCCGGTATTTCATCATCTTCCTTATAGCCTGAGCTGCGCATAAGGGCTTCCAGGATGCCATCTTGTGACACAGTTAAAATTCTCTCTACAAACCCCAGCATTTCAGATGGGTATACACTTCACAGGATAAAAAATTGGCTGGATGGACAGCCCCAAAGAGCAGTGGTGAATGGATTTAAATCCAGTTGGTTGCTGATCACAAGTGGCGTTCCCTAGGGCTCAGTATGGGGACCAGTTTTCTTTACTATCTTTATCAAGGATATAGATGAGGGGATCAAAGACACTCTCAGTAAGTTTGCAGATGACACCAAGTTAGTCAGCAGTGTTGATCTGCTTGAAGGTAGGTAGGCTCTACAGAGGGATCTGGACAGGTTGGATTGATGGGCCAAGGCCAGTGGTATGAATTTCAACAAGGCCAAGTGCCAAGTCCTGTACTTGGGCTACAACAACCCCATGCAATGCTACAGGCTTGGGGAAGAGTGGCTGGAAAGCTGCTTGGCAGAAAAGGACCTGGGGGTGTTAACTGACAGTCAGCTGAATATGAGCCAGCAGTGTGCCCAGGTGGCTAAGAAGGCCAACAGCATCCTGGCTTGTATCATTAACAGCGTGATCAGCAGGACTAGGAAGTGATTGGCCCCCTGTACTTGGAACTGGTGAGGCCGCACCTTGAATACTGTGCTCAGTTTGTGACCTCTCACTACAATAAGGTCATTCAAGTACAGGAGTGTGTCCAAAGAAGGGCAACAAAGCTGGTGAAGGGTCTAGAGCACAAGTCTTGTGAGGAGGGGCTGAGGGAACTGGGGTTGTATAGCCTGGAGAAAAAGAGGCTCAGGGGAGACCTTCTTGCTCTCTGCAGCTACCTAAACGGAGGCTGGAGTGAGGTGGGGGTCAGTCTGTTCTCCCAAGTAACATGTGAGAGGACAAGAGGAAATGGCCTGAAGTTGCACAAGGGGAGGTTTAAGTTTGATATTAGGAAAAAATTCTTTAATAAAAGGGTTGTTAAGCATTGGAACAGGCTGCCCAGGGAAGTGGTTTAATCACTGTCCCTGGAGGTATTTAAAAGACGTGTAGATGTGCTGAGGGACATGGTGTAGTGGTTTACTTGGTAGTGCTGGATTAGCAGCTAGACTTGATGGTCTTAAAGGTTTCTTCCAACCAGAACAATTCTATGATTCTATGATTGCATCTGCCTCTCTACCTGGAGGGACACAGTGTTACAGTACCAGGAATACAAACTGTGAAACAGTCCATAGTGGGCTTCAGGCAGGCTAGAGACCTGAATTGCAGCTCTGACGTAACTTGTCATGGTTGACCCTACTGTTAATTTCACCAAATATTTGGTTGTGACATTGTTTCCTGTCTTTTGGTACCAAGGACTTACAACATCTCCTATCCTCCTCAGTCACCCTTGTCGTTGGACAGAACTGTGGCCTATAGCATCAAAGGCTGCCTCTTTTGGTGCTGGATGATTTGCTTTTGATGCAAGAGGAATCACAACTCCCCTGCTCCACCACCTCCACTAGTGATATCTGCCTTGAGAACAGAGGCAAGTATAAGAAGTATGCTTTTCCCCTTGCTGAGAAGAGAGGGAAGAGAAGAAAACTTGGACTCAGTTCTGGGATTAGATGCTTCATAATATGGGACAGAAAACACAGTTTGAATTGTGGACCATCTGTCAACTCTTCAGCTGGCAGTCTGCCATGAAAAAAAAATTGAAAGCATCAGTACCTGGAAAGGAGAGTTGCATGGCCATCAGCTCTGTCAGATGGACTGTTGTCTTTCAAGTACAAGGAACACGACTGCAGCTATTACAGCAGGACTGACATGTCTCCTGATGGTCAGTTCTAGTGAAACATTCATCCAGTGTTCAAAACTCCCATCTCCTCCTCCTGCTCCCAATATGGCAGCTCCTCCATCTCCAGCCACCCATAGTTGTTGGCCCAGACAATTTGAGCAGAGTCCAATGGGCCCTTGACATGCAAAGGAGATTTACGTACAGGGTTTATGCCTTACCCTTAGGTTTGATGGCACCTACTGTCTACCTAGGAAAGGAAACATGGCTTCAGAGGGTAGGGAAGAGAAGCCCCTTTTAACAATGACTAGGATGAAAAAATAATTTTCCAGTATCATGGGCTTCTTTTGGAGCATGGTATTGTGTCCATACTCTTCACCAGGATGAGATGTACTTCTGTAGGAGGAACTCTGGTGTTGGTACCAAAGGAATGGCAGCCTGTGGTGAGCACAGCAACCTTTGCTGGCCTGCTGCTGGGTCTGGCCAGACAGCAGCATTGCACTCCCGCAGCCAATGGATACAATCTGCCCTCATTTCAAAGACACCCTCTGCTCCTACACCGTAGCTATAAGCATTCCTTTCCTGCTCCCAAGGAATCTGCCTGATAGCAGAGCCCTGGACAACATCCAACAGGTATGAACCAAGGGTTGGGGCAGCACAGCCTGTGGGTTGTGCTCAGTGACCACAAACTACCACTGAGAAGCAGGTGAAAGACAGAGTTGCTCAAGAACTGAGGTAGACACCATATGGTGAAGTGGAAGGGGTTCCATTCCTAGAGTTGAGTGCGACTGAAAAGACTGAGGAACAGTTGTGCCTAACATGGTGTGCGGATGAGGTGATACTATCATGAACACTGCTTCACCCAAGTAGCACCATGCAAATCCAGTAGCATTTGTTGTTCTGCAGAGAACCTCTTTGAGGTCAGAATGAGTGGTACTGCATTCACCTCCAGGACCGCAAAGTAGAAATCATCTGGGTGTTGTGTCTATCAAGCACATCTTTTTTGGAAGATTCATGTACCTAATCAAATTGTTTTTTAATAGTACCATGCATGAACTTGGGGGGCGGTGAGGGGCAGTGGTGGTGGAGGGTGGTACACTTTTTTATGACACAGCTGGTTGCTATGCAGCTGTATGCCTCTGCAGCTATTGTTTTTACTGCGGCAGTTGCTATAGGAGACTATCAGAGTAATGAAAGATTTCTTCCTCTACTCACCCTGGCATATTGCCCAACTCTGTGTACACTGCACACCAAGCATCGGATCCTAGCAAAAACCTGTCCTTGTTTTCTTCCTTTTCCCTCACTGGAAACCATGGAAACCAAACTGATGTGATTCTGACATGGACAGTAAACAGAGAGGTGGCCCAGAGATGCAGCCCTAGTCAGCTCCACTGAACTAACCCCGACTTTTGCCAGGAATGCTCTCACAATACAGCCAATAGGAGAAAGCTAAGGCTTTATTTAACCACAGCTGCAACCTTATTATATGAGTATTCTAATCTAACATATACAATTTAAGAATATTCTTACTCTGTATAAGAGGTTATTGAGTGGTCACAGCTCTTTATGGCATCCTCAGTCTCTTTTTCGCCTTCTAGCACACTGTGCCAAGAAAAGGCCTAGCTGAAAAATGGAACTTTAAAAAAGAGCCACTGGATTCCAGCCTAGGTTTTCAGTGACCAAAGGATGTGTATTACTGAAGTGCTGGGGTTAAACCCCCAGCCCTGAATGAGGGTTGGCATATGGATGATGTTCACAACCAGGCAAGGAAGAACCTCCTGATTGGAGGGTCTGGCCAGACTTGGGTGGAAACTGATTAGGAGATCACCACCAGGTGCCCCTGCCTTCAGTATTAACTTGGAGGTGGGGCAAGAAGCCACCTCTACAAGAGCCAACTCTGCTTGTAGCGGTATTGGCAGGTTTGTTTGGTGTATGTGTTGTTTGGGTGATTCTGCTTGTAAGAAGGTCTTTCTAGCTGGGTATAGCAAGTGGAGTTCCCAGGCTGGTGGGGAGAAAGATGAGTTCCTACTACATAATTAGACTCATGGCCTGGCTGCTTCTAGCTCCCATGGCTCGGATCCTGGCTAGCTTGCTCCCTTCTTCACATCCTATGCAGTGAGTGAGTGTATTAATTTGTTTCTCCTGGTGGTGTGGCACCTTGGATTATTTGTGTATGATTTAAGAGCAGAGGGAGGGGTTTGGGTGTTAGTCTGCCAGTTAATGATAATAACTATGTTGGACAAGCAGAAGAATTATTTTCCAATCTGAGTATCTGTGATAGTTTACTGAAGAACTGGGGATCTACACCAGAACAGGCTGCAATATTGATCCTGTGTATGGCCCATCTTAAACATTTATAAACTTACATGGCTGCCCATCCATATGTAGTTTATCTCTTCTAGCTTCAGAGCTCTCTTTAGTTGTCAGGGGTCACAACAGGTGGTGCCCAAGTCTTCCCTGAAACCCTCATTCCTATGAGAGGTTCTCATAATTAAATTAAAATATAACTTAAAATCATTATATCAGGAAATGCAAGGGAAAGCTTTGCTCTTTTTAATCTTCAGGTATTAAAATTTTATATGGCTATTCATGTGGAATATAGGGATATGACTTAAGAACTGGTACAGAAACTATCATTTATTACTGATTTGAGAAGTCATTTAAGCCTCCCTTATGAATGCAAATAGTATTTATTGATCCTATTATCATAAAACATTTACCTCTTTGTGCTGTAGTTCGGAGTTTTCAGACAAAGAGCTCAAATCTTTAAGTAATTCATACTATCATATTCCTCATGTCCTCTGTTGTGGTTTGAGGTTTGGGGGTGGGACAGGTGATCTCTAGGACCCAGAAGGGTCCTGGGGGGAAGCAGTTTATTCCCTCCCCTTCCTCTGCCATCTCTTTAAAAGAGATGGGAAGTAGGTGCTTCGCTCTCTTGTCCTGTTGCTCTTGGTGTGTGCAGAGATCAGCGTGCCTGATTCCATGCAGTCCTGAGCAATCCTACTGCCATCTGAGATTTGGAGTTTGTATATCTTTTTTACTTTGTATACCTCACATCTTTGTATATATACATATCTACCTCCCTTTTTGCTTTCTGTTCCCTGTTAAACAATATACTTTATTTAACTTCCAGTTGGTGCAAAGCCTCTCTCTGGGGGAAGCACAAAACAATTCTGTTCTGTGAGGGCCTGCCCTGAGCTCTGATATGGAACCAGAACACCGTCAAAGGAAACACAAAAAGGTAGGACAAATAGTATTAGTATTAAAGTTAACAATGCAGTTTTTTACATCTGTGTTTTAAGTCTATCTATCATCTTTTAATATGCTGCCTGATTCTTAATTTACCAATTCCTCTATCCATGCTCCATTTCTTATCTCATCTCCTCACTGTTTAGCTCCAGACTTCACAACAGGTTACTTAGAAGGAGCAATTGGGTAGCACAGAGACTTGTCCTGGCTTGCTATGTCATTCTTTGCCCTTGTGGGTCATTTGATTCTTATACCTACTTTAGACCAGTATGGGAACAAAGGTTGTACTCACAGCCTTGAGGAAGCATGTGTTGTTAGCTTAGTGGTAGCCGGTTAGCTTAGTGGTAGCCCAGCTTGAAGACACACAAACATCAGGGAGCTCTTGTCTTTCCATTGCATGTCAGAAGTCTTATACAATAGGAGAGAACAAGCAAAAAAATGTCTCATGAACAACTGCCGAAATCACTAATATTTCAGGATCTGGAAACTAAAGAACTAGGTAAAGTGGGTAATAAGTGACTGAATACTACACTGATAAATGCAGGTTGTATATATCAGTAACTTCAAAGCACTAAAAAAGCTATATATTTTAAATGGAAGCATATAAATGCAGGGCTAGAAGGAGAACAAATCTCTTTTCAAAAGAAAAAATCTATCTTTTTTTCATTTGGACAGTAATACACTAGTGGCAGAGTGAGATAGATTCAAGCTTCCAGCACAAAACAAACAGTTCATTATTACAAAGAAGGAGAAAAAGGAGCAAGAGAAAGCATTACAAATCTAAAGGGGTAACAGAAGAGTTTGAGTTACTCTAGGAAAGTTGAGAGCAATGTCCTTCAGGTTAAACAAAGCCTAAACTATACTTGTCTGGACTGTAAAGATCAGTTAGGATCTAAGACTGGCGCCTGAAGAACATGAAGAGATGAGGCTGAACATTTCTGTCCTAGAATCCTCAGTCATGGAAATGCACTAGGTTCGATACACTCTCCAGCCCTGTCCTATATTTAGACACAGTTGACACTGAAGACCATATACAGAGGTTGTGAATGATCAGGCTAAAATAAACTGTAATATAATCTACCCTAGAAAGTTGTTCTGGCATCCTTAATCCCCCTGAGCCAAGATTTTTAGAATTCATGATATAATAAAGCAGGGAATGTGTCTTCACAGCAGGGAGTGGGGGGAAAACACTTTGTGGAGAGATACAATCACCAGTGCTCCCAGGTGATAGTCTGGACACTTTACATACAAGAAGAGCCTGAGGACTTGAATGAATTTAAACAAAACTAGATATCTACCTCAAGAAGTTTGCTTAGCCTAAACCTCTGAACTTTAGGTGCTAGTACATATGCTTCATGAACTTACACATAGTAACTTCTCCTCCCAGGGGAGGCATAAAATGAAGTTAATGAGACATATGATGTGTGGTGAGGAGGGGGGGGGGGTACATGTTGAGGGGGATATGTAGTAGGTGTATCAGGCAGTCTGTACGCTCTGAGTACCTCAGGCAATGGGGAAAGGAGGAGGGAAATTTGCAGCTGGGAAATTAGGATAAGAAGGGGGCTGCATCCCCCAGCAAAACTGAGTGACCCCACCGGGATATGCCCGTGGACTCTCCTTTATTTGAATAAAGTATATTTTACAGGACTCCTCTGTCTCCTATTGGAATATCGACCTCTGGCAACGGCATTTTCCGCACAATGATGACTGTATGATGTTAAAATAAGAAAGCTTCATCAAGGGTCTTAGGAAATATATTTACAAAAATAAATACCTGACAGAAGGCTAATCAAATTTAGCACAAAGATCTATTCTTCAGAGGCATAATGCACCAAGACTGCAGCATGGTGCAGATCACAGCAGAGACATCCACTCTGACAGTACAAGGAGAGCAGCATAGTTACAGCACACAGGTTGTCTCTTTCATCATCCCAATATTCCAACAGGAAGACAGACTGCAGCTACAAGGTACCCAAAATCAGGAAGTACAAGAAAATGGGCAGCCACCTTCTCCAAGATCTACAGAGGATGATGCAGGCAATATTAGGAAGAGAATGATAATGCTGAAGTGTCAAAGAAGTGTTGATTTTCTGAAAGATGTGAAAGTTCTACTTAAACCTAAAGTTCTAAAAATCACTTCATTGTCATCAATTAAAATGAAGGCAGAGGATGCAGTGAGGAATTAAGTCACATATCTTGTTTGTTGTTGCATACAGGTGATCATGGCCAGACCTCTTAGACACAGGTCTTTGTGCTTGCATGTTGGTGTGAGTGTGATGGAGTTGAGTGAGTGCTTCGAAATCTGAACAAAACCAAAATTACCTTCATCTTACATATGACTTCATCTTGAAATTCATTGCTTTAATTCTTAGATGACAAATGGGAAAGAAAAGCCCCACTGTACCTCCAGGTAAAAACAAAAAAAAAATATCTACATCCAGGAATCTGCAAGACATTTTGATGCTGGCCTTAAAAAGTTCTGTAAAGAATTTCAGCTGGCCTAAATATGTCTGCTTTGCAAAAGCTGTAGCTGACAGCATCTGCAAGGTGCATGTTAGTTAACATACACGTGGTGTTCAAATTAATGGTGTTTTTCCTCAGTGGAAGAATTCTTGGGCTGTCCACATGAAGTCAAAATTTCTGTGATCCTCAGATGCCATACTTTCCATACTTACTCTTTTAACCTTTGTCCCATTAGCTAGCAGAATTTATCAAATCACCCCAAAATAACCATATTTTCTGATGTTTGGAAATTAGCCAAGGGATATCCTTCCACAGAAGAAAACAAATAAGAAGTTGCAAGCAACTACAACACCACACAGTATTTTTGAGCATGGCAGCACAGCAGCAAACATCCATACCACATTCTTCTTTTATTTTTTTTTAAATTTTTTTAAGGTTCACTTTTGCCCTCAATGTAAGGGTTACAAAGCACTGGAACAGGCTCCATAGGGAGGTTGTGGAGTCTTCTTCCTTGGAGACTCTTAAGACCCATCTGGATGAGTTCCTATTTGACCTGCCCTAGACGAGATGGTCCTGCTCTGGCCGGGGGGGTTGGACTCGATCTCCAGAGGTCCCTTCCAACCCCTGACATTCTATGATTCTGTACACCATGCTTTTTAAGTTCTAAAAGTAAAACAAAGAACAGGCATTTCTAATGTATATCTGTTTTCTAAAACAGCTGGGAAGACATCCTTTTCTGTTCTATAACAAACCTCCCTGGTTAGGTACTTAAAGGCTACTTTCATCATTTCCCTGGTTTTCCTTCTGCATGGTTGATACACTTGGTGCCTCTCTTTTTCTAAAATAATTTTTCCCAGGTGCAGTACAGCTGGGGAGAAACAGCTCTTTTTTTTAAAGAGTTAAAACAGATTTCTTTACTCCTTCAGTTTGTAGTGACATATGGAAATAGACTCTCTAAACTGAAAGTTATAAAGTAGGTGTGTTTATTGCGTGCAGATGCATGGGGGATCGCTCCACCACAAACATGCATACCCGAAGTGGCAAACTATCTCATATTTATACAGTAAAACATTACATATTAATTGACACCTATACATATTCATTACCTAACCCCGCCAACCCCCGCTTCATATTATAAGCCTTGCTTTGTATTATAATTAGCTTATCAGTCCTTCTAGGCTTGCGCAGTTTCTCCTGGTAATTGTGGGCAGGGGTCTTCAAGATGTGGGCGGTGGGCTCTGGGAGGAAGGCCGTATGTCCTCCTCGCGATGTACTTTCTCCTTTTCTGCTGAGAATGCTTGTGAATTCTGACTTTTACGACTGTTCTCCTAGATAAGGGCTGTTAGCTGTTTCGGATGGCGGATCAAAGGAGCATCTGCTTTTCTTCAAACACTTTTGCAGTGATCAGTAAGGCATTTAATCCCTCAGTTCTTTGCTATTTTACACAAATAGCTTTATAATTTTTTTTCTTTTTTATGTTAGTTACCTTACATCAGTAGCATTCAGAATAATCCCTCTGACTCTCATCCAGGCCTCCTGCTTCTCCAACAAGTTGTAAATTTTTGGTCATGTGAACACAAACATGATGTGTTGGTGATGTCAGGTGATAGCATAAAAGTCTTTCTTAAAACATGATTCTGAGGAAGGTTCCACTAGCCCTCTGATTCAGAAATACCACAGAAACTGATACAGTTATATATAACTCTAAACAAATATAAGCAATGGAAAACACACATCTTTCTGACAGACATGTAAAAGACTTTGGCACACTTCCAAGATATATGCCATTTCAGCTCTATTCAAATCAGGTGAAACCAGTTTTTCTGCAAGGGGATGAGACAGTAAAAAAAATCGGGATCACTCACAACACTGAGATAGTAAAGATTTGTTCTTTGACTAAGTTTACTGCACAGATTGAACAACATTTTTGCAATTCACTCACCATCCACTACTATGTGTGACGTACGGAAATAGACTCTATAACTCGAAAGTTATAAAGTAGGTAAGTTTATTGCGTGCAGATGCACGGGGGATCGCTCCACCACAAACGTGCACGCCCAAGGAGGCAAGTCATCTCACTATTATACAGTGAAACGATATATATATTCGTGTGACGCCTATACATATTCATTACCTAACCCCGCCTACTCCCGCTTCATATGTTAATTAGCTTATCAGTCCTTGGCGCTTGCACAGATCTTCCCAGAAATTGTGGGTGGGGGTCTTCCTTCCATGGGCGGTGGTCTTTGAGAGGAAGGCCGTATATCTTCCTCACAGTGTATTTTTCACCCTTTCCCTGAAATGCAATGATTTTGCAAGTTTATCAGTCTGAGCTAATTCGTGTCCTTGTTAACCATTTGTTTTTCTTCAGCAAGGGGATTTATCGACGCGCTCATGACAGGTGCCATTGTGTTTTCTAATTCTTGTTCTTTATGGCTGCCCTCGAGATAAGGTTGGAATGCTCTTTTCATGGTTGAGTGTTCTTCTCGTGGCTGCTTTCTTTAAATAAGTCCTTGCTTAGTAAGAGAAAACAAGTCTTTCCATCTGTTAGCCGTTTCTTTTCCTCTTGAGCTGTATGGTCCTGTGTTCTATATTCTAAAATTCTTAATATGTATAATTAATCATTATTTTCTATCTATTACTATTCTTACCCCATATCATGTGGATCAATAAGGATAAGTATAGGACTGTTCCTCTACTGTGTGCTACTGTTCTGCACTTATCCTGTGCCACATCAAGGCACACCTCATTTTTGGTCGAGTTTTTCCTTTCCCCTATCATATCAAGCACAGTACCATACAGGAAATCCCAAGCTGTCTGTCTTTTTTTTTTTTTTTTAAATTAACCTAACCAGAAAAAGTATGGACAGCTTTCTCTCCAAGAGGAGCTGACTGTGGTCACACTTCTACCCCTTTATAGCCTAGCATGATGTCAGCATGGCTGCACGTTTCCTCCCACTGGCTTTGCCCACCTGAGCAGCAAGAGAGGGACATGACATAGTTGTGAGAGCTAAGATACATTTACCAAAGCTCTCTACCCAGCTCCAGCAAAGTCTTCCCGTTGTATCCCCAACTGGTCCTGCAGTGAACTTCTGTCTAGTTAAGATACTCAATCGTGTTCTATAGCTGGTAATAATGAAAACAGTAAGTTTTTTCTAACTAGTGTGAAAAGTGAGATATATATTGGGGATTAGGAACTTCCAACAAAACACAGAATTAGAAACGATTTATGATTTTAGTAAAAAAAATTGATATGGGGTAAGAATAGTCATAGATAGAAAAAAATGGTTAATTATACATATTAAGGGTTTTAGAAAGTAGAATATAGTATCATATAGCTTAAGAGGAAGAGAAACAGCTAACAGATGGAAAAGTTTGCTTTTCTTCCTAGCAAGGACTTATTTATAGACAGAAGGGACATTCTAACCTTATCTAAATAAAAGCAACCCTGAGAAGAACACTCAACCATGAAAAGAGCATTCCAACCTTATCTAGAGGGCAACCATAAAGAACAAGAATTAGAAAACAGGATGGCACCTGACACAAATACATTGATAAATCCTCTTGCTGAAGAGAAATAGATGGTAAACAAGGACACAAATTAGCTCAGACTGATAAACTTGCAAAATCATCGCATTCCAGGGAAAGGATGAAAAATACACTGTGAGGAAGACATACGGCCTTCCTCTCAAAGATCACCGCCCATGGAAGGAAGACACCTGCCCACAATTTTTGGGAAGATCTGCGCAAGCACGAAGGACTGATAAACTAATTAACATGTGAAGTGGGAGTAGGTGTGGTTAGGTAATGAATATGTATAGACATCACATGAATATGTATTATTTCACTGTATAAATGTGAGATAGCTTGCCTCCTCGAGTATGCACGTTTGTGGTGGAGAGATCCCCTGTGCATCTGCGCACAATAAACATACCTACTTTATAACTTTCGAATTGTAGAGTCTATTTCCATACGTCACCATGTTCTTTGGCCCAATTGTCTGTGATATTGTTTTGGAAGTGAGACCCATTGTCTGACTCATGTCTTTCTGGAGTACCATGTCGCCACAAGATCTGCTTTTCAAAGCCCAGGATGATGTTCTGGGCAGTGGTGTGGGGTACTGGATAGTTTTCCAGCCATCCGGTGGTTGCTTCCACCTTTGTAAGCACATAGTGCTTACCTTGGCGGGTTAGAGGGAGTGTGCTGTAAGCAATATGCCAGCCCTCCCCATACATACATTTTGACCATCATCCCCCATCCCACAAGGTTTTTAATCATTTGCCTTGTTTGATTGCAGCACATGTTTCACAGTCGTGGATAACCTGTGAAATAGTGTCCATAGTTAAAGCCACCACTTGATCACAGGCCTGATAGGAATGCGTCTTCACAGTAGGGAGTGGGGGAAAACACTTTGTGGAAAGACACAATCACCAGTGCTCCCAGGTGATAGTCTTGCCACTTTACATACAAAAAGAACAAAACAAGAACCACCTGAGGACTTGAATGAATTTAAACAAACCTGGATAACTACCTCAAGAAATTTACATAGCCTAAACCTCTGAACTTTAGGAACTAATAGTAACTTCTCCTCCCAGGGGAGGCATAGAATGAAGTTAATGAAACATACGACGTATGATGTGAAGGGGGGTACATTTTGAGGGGGATATGTAGTAG
>NW_008590407.1:0-27243 GCF_000691845.1 Merops nubicus | reverse complement strand
CGGCACGCAGGGACGCGCGGCCCGCCGGGACGCGCAGGTCAGAGGGCATCGCCGCGGGCACCGGGGGTTTGTCCTCGGGCCACAGGAATTCACCCCAGGGCAGCTCGTCCTCCCGTTGTGCCGAGGCGCAGGCACGACGGCCGAGAGGCTCCTCGCCCGAAGGCCAGCTGAGATCGGGAGACAGAAGCGGGGTTCAGGGTAAAACAGACCTCCAGAAACACCCCGAATACAGCCTAGCAACAACAGAGACCGATCAAAAAAAAAAAAAAAAAAAGGCATCAGCGCGGTGTCGTAGGAAAACGGCTTAGCGCAGGAACTTTGTCCTCCACGGGCTCCTGTGAGCTGGACGCTTCACAGTGTCCCGGAGGCTGACGCGTCAAGGCAAAGCACACGGATCTTGGCACCGAACCAACGTACGGTTTCTTGGCCAAGAAGGAGGAGAGAGATACAAGGAAGTAATATGGGATGAAACTAGAACAAGCCAAAGAGTATTAGAAACATGTAATTTTCTGAGAGGTGTTTGATTTCACAACTGTCTGTAACAGCTTCTTTCACAGCTACCCTAAAAAAACTGTAGTATGGTGATAATTATATTTGGGGCAACAATGTACAATGAGCTGCATTTAATGCTTAAGGGACTGAGCTCCCTATCCAAAGGAAGCATTGGTTCAGTCAAAAGCCCTACAAATTTTCAAGTGAGTTCTAACCTCCCCGTGCAAGTTAGAAATTATGTCAGTACACAAGAGCTAGCATTTTTCAAACAGAAGCTATTTACTTACCTTCCATGAAAGAAAAACATCTTTAATGGTCTTGGTAAAAGAGACAGCAGGCTACTTAAGTGACAACTTACACTGTTCTTTCCATGCATTTTAAATTATGTTCTTCTAAACAAAAAAGTATGTTCTGAATTAAGATTGTGATTTATATATTTATAAAATTTAGGTTTCAAAGAAGTCATATTTAAACTTAAATCTAGTTAGTGCCTTAGATATTAATATGATCCTGATCAGCTATTACATTTCAGTGTCTGGGTATTAAAGAGTCTGGCTCTAGGCTTCAAATACTTAAGCTATTTTATATTCAAAGTACTTAGTATTTGCACTCTTTTATTGGCCAGGAAAGATAAGCTTCCCTGAACGCAGCTGAGGATAAGTGTACTACGAAACATTTAAAAGGACTCCTTTTGAAACAAGCGACTTTTAGACGCCCAGGCTGGCATATTCTTGCTATAGCTAGGTATTTAAGACACCTTTCATTATTTCAGTTGTTTGGATACAATCTAACAAACCTTTGCTTTATAAGTGATTGTTAATAATCGGAGCTTCAACATCAACATCAGTGACTGCTTTGTCTAATCACACATAATTATTACAACACACTTTTGATTCATTCTCCTCTATTCAGATCCTGGATGTCAACACTTTTAAGGACTAGCAGCACCCTTTACCATATTTAAATGCACTTCCAACTCTTGTTTTGCTTCTTGGCATTATTTTTACTTTTTTTTTTTCTTTTTAAAGACATGTGAGAGTCCCAAAGCTTAGGCATGTCCAGTTTACTCTCCTGTTACACTCATGGAGGCAATCTTAACTTCTTCTGATGACCCAGATGGCATACTTTAGCATTTCTTTACTGAACACCTGCTACTTCCTTTCTGTGACCCTAATCACTCAGGTATTCCCTCCTTCACCTAAGGGACTTTTCCCCATCAGTTGTTCCCAAACAATATCTTTGTGTACATGAAATTAAAAAATAATATATGTAAGTCATATGAAGACTGAGGCAGAAGTTATTAAAACTAGCAGGTTTCTGCACTGTCCTTCAGCCATCAAACCTCAGATAAATAAGGGTTAGTACAAGCTCTTTACCTGCATTTTAAACACACTGAGTTAAAAAAACAAAACAAAAGATAAAAACAGGAGTGGGAAAATTCCAGCTTACCAAGCTGACAACTACTTTTCTGCAGCTGATGCAACTCTGCAGCAATGCTATGAGTGGCTGAAGCATCCCTAGTGGAAATATGCATGCTCAGTGAAAAAAGACTGCAGGGGGACAGGACTGACCAAAAACCTGCAATGAGCAGAGACTGTTCCTGTTTTGCTGACTACATTTTGTCTAGACTTGGAGTTAAGGTCCTTTTGAATCACCAGTACTAAAAAGCATTACAAGTCACTGATGAAGACAGCAAACAACACAGTACAGCTTCTCTTTTTGCTTTTGAACAAGATTCTAATTCTGTTTAAGCATCTAGTTATTCAGAGATTTAAACTAATACCAACTCCATTGAAGAAACCTGAATTGAGCTTTGCATGCAGTCTGCTTTCCACTGCCATGTTTCTCAAGGGCCTTTCAGATGTGTACAGAAAAAAGGATGGAGATGGGATAAACTGCTTGGAAGCCAGTCCCAGCTATTTGCTTTCTTGAGGATCCTGCAGCTCTACCATATTACAGCCGCGATGTACAATCAAACTACAACACCATTGTATCACAACAGGTCTTTCTGGTCACCTGAGGGGTACAGCTTCATCAAGTCAGGCTAGGCAGCAGTCTCTACAAGCTGCTGAACAGCTCTGCTTACACAGGAGGGGAAAAACAACCAAACAAATCACACCCATCATCTAAGTCACATAACTTCCAAAGAATAAAATACAAATCAACCCCTTTTATTTTCTTTTACAAAAATACATATTTGCAGCTGTGATAGTTATCATAGTTGTTACCAGTTTACATGGTTCCAAGAAACTACACAGTACTCCAGGTTAAATACTTAAGATAATTTAGTATAAGAATGGCCACTTAGTAATTTCGGGGTTAGAAATGCAGGGTGTGCAAAAAAAAAAAAATTTGCAAGTTAGACATTAATGCTGAAGTGGTGTAGTTTAAGTAACATAATAGATACATCACACTTTTGGTCACAAGTAATTGTATACAAACCGTAACAGTATTAAAATACATTATTTTCATAAAAATATCATCATGACACTTGATATCTAAATAAGACATTTTTAGAAGGTTGGTATGAAACATCATACAAAAGCATACTTAGAGCAGGATTATGTTGTAAGTTTTTGAGAAGCACTTAACTGCAGAGGATTTTCTATAACTGTAATCCACTTGTCATATAAAAGCGTATGCTGCGGGTACACTACAGCAGTAAGTTTATTCTCCTTGAAACCGGATGAAGTACAGCGCTGCACGTGGAGCAGCTGAGTTCTGATGTACTCCTGAAACTTGTTTAAGATACATCAGTATCACATTCTCATCGGTTAATAAGCATGGGGAAATTACTCTTTATGCTTGTCTGCTATATGCACATACTGAGAATAATTTTCATGCTACAGTCTTTTCTTGCCAGCCAGTTTCACCTTTCTATAGGCTTTTTTCAGCTGAAGACAAACATCTTCCTGCAGCTCCCATTACCTCCTCCAACATCCCAGTAGTATAAGTTAATAAAAAACCAACCACGCCAGGAGCTGACTGATGTGATCTCTAGCTGAAACAGGAGGTATGTCAGCTAACTACTGAAATCACTGATTTTAAAATCTGTATCAGAACACCACTGTATTTGTTTCCTATGATGGATACTGCATACTTACTTTACACTAGTGGTCCACTTTAAATCCCAAAGGTCAGCAGTTTAAAACCACCAATTGGTATACAATTACTGTATATTTAAGGCATGTGAATAAGAGCACTCTAATTAACTGGTATTGAGTAGAAGAGACTTCTCTCCAGGAAATTTTTCCTCAGCTGCCTTCTGTTCTTTGAAGATGCTAAATTATTATGGTTTTGGAAAGATGTTAAAAAGGGGAAAGGAAGAAAGTTAAGAACCAATCTGATTTATTTCAGTTGTCCCTGAAACAGTTTTGAAATAAATGATTTACCGGTAAAACACTTCAACTATAATGTTATTCTGATCAAGTCACAAATGTCACCTGGACTCACCACTAGATGAAAACTAAAAGGAAATCAGATACTACATCAACAGTACAGTACAGGATGAGTATCCCTTACCCCTGAGACAACATGATTGGGTAGAGTAGCACCAGCTGGAAAACATTCTGCAGTGCCAGCACTGCAGTCCTATACTGTGGTATAGTTTCATATGCCCACAGCATTTTCTTTAAGAGCACTTATTTAAAATATTATTAGACACAGGAATTCCTTTAGTTGCATTGATATTTAAGTGGAAAAAACAGTGAGAATCGTGTAGTGGGCTATATGATTAGTACGGTCTGATTGTAGTGTTAATGTACTATTTAAAGCTGTGTTCTCAACTTTTTAAGTCACTGTCTTCTGTGAAACTACATTTGCCTTGTGTTTTCTGCACACAAAAAGCCCAGTAGAAATCACGTTGTGCCAGTTTTGAGCAAGATGTCCTGTAAGTCATCTGGAAGTGCTAGTATGATGTCATTGATGTGCGTCTCCAGCTTTTTCAGTGTGTCAGTTTTCACAGGAAGATGTTCTCTGTCAGCCTGCAACTGCAAAGGTAAAATAGATAATGATTTCTACAAAGAAACTGCAAGCTTATGAAAGACATGCCAAAGCAACATATTAGCACATCTGGAAAATGAATTCGTTTGCCAACTGAGTAAGCATTTAGACAATAGCAGGTTTCTTCAACAACAGAAGAGCATGAGCCAAGATTTGGACTTCCAGTTATCAAAAGAAAGTATGGGTTTCTTCTTTGTCAAGGACTCAGCCTTGCCCCCACTCAGATCAGCCACAAAGTTCAAATGAGTTTAAAAAAACCAAGATTAGTACAGTGCTTCCAACATAGCTGGACCATGTTGGAAAGCTAGCTAACTTTTCAGTCACAGCTGAAATGGTTTTGTTTTAAAAACCTGAATGACTGATTCTTTGAACTACCTAGGTCTTAAAGAATAATTTCATTTAAGTATCTAACCACAACTATGTAATATTTCTATCTAGCTAAGTCATGCAAATTTGAGCCATGTTCAAATCAGTTACTTACCAGTTTATTCTTTAACTTTAAGACAAGATCCACCGTTTCTACTTCAGTATGCTTCTGACTCCAGAAAACCAAGTTCTAAAAGAAGAAAAATTAAGCACTGAAGTGCGGAACCATATATAATTCTCAAAAGTAGGATTAACTTATACCTGCTATTTCAGAATGGGTCCTTTCCCTTATTCTCATGCTATTTACTAACCTCATTTTACTCATGTACTGTCTCTACTGTGAACTGCAAAAATCTGCTTTATTTGCATGCTTGCCTAGGACATAGCCTAACAGGAGGCAGGCACACACACACAGTACAAATTTAAAAAATAAAAATCATGCCAAACAGGCTTAGTTTCAAAAATAGCAGCTACAATGCAAAATAGCAGTGAATGTTTACCAAACCAGATTTACCAACACCAAGAAATACTAAAATAGTGCTCAGTGGCACTGCTTGTTTCTTGAGCATAAAAGGAGATCACATAGTTTGGGACTTGGAAAATATACTCATTAAGTTAATTTGCTCATGGCAGTTCTGTTCCCCTAGCCCTTTACTATTCACCTATAAGGACATTTGTTCATGTACAGAAAGATGTTAACAGTGGGATTAAAAAAAAAAAGCTAATAGGGAGCACAGTCAGTAATACATTTGTGACATATTTTCTTTGCAATAAGTCAAATATAGCTGGATAGATTCCAGGAGATGTAACTGACCTGGCTATTGCCCTGAAAATTATTTGGGCTACTGTATTTGAATAATCTGTTTGGGTTGCTACAAGTACTGTTTGGGAATTGACAAGGCAAGGGATAAAAATCAGTGTGGTGTTTTTTTTTTTTTTTTTTAACATAACCAACGTACTTTTTTTTTTTTTTTTTAAAGCTGTGGTGTAGATGGACTTTTCTGTTCTTCCTGTTACCTCCTTAGCTGCAAAATCTAGTCTCCTCTTGTGATACCTTTCTTCATCAGTTGTTCCAACTCAAATTATACTGATACCCACTTCAGCTTCTTAAGTAAAGCATGGATGTTACAACATTAAGAGGTAGCATTTTGTTACATATCAATAAACAGCTTTCACTTCCTCTCCATGCTACTCATGAGTTTAGACCTCGAAAGCTACAAACTGTATCACAACTAAAAATGTGTTGTGAAATGAAATGCCAAGGAAGGAAGCTGAACGAAGTAACATTATCAAGCAAGAGGAAAAGGAGGTGTATTCAATTTTAAAATACACAACAAACCAAAAAAGTCCTAAAGATCCATTTACAAACGACAGTTACCATAATAAAGTGAACTGCATTTCCTATCGTTCTCTTTCGCTGTATTAGTCCTAGCTTGTATTTCATTAACAAAAACATGTTTTGCTAGGTCAGACTTGGCAAAATAGTCAACATTTTTATGTTCAACCAATGAAAACAGCAGGAGTAAAACTGACTGTTGGGAGAATATATTACAAGATTATAAATCATCATAAGCACGCGTTTTTCTAACCTCATTACAGAGTGCTTCTAAATGCAGGGCCTCCAACTTCTGTGTCATTTCTTTATGTCGGCTCCTAAACCAACCATCGAAGTTTGGTGACTTCAAAAAATGCCTGGTAAAACACCAAAGCAAAATACATTTTAATTACAATTTTGATAACACTCCATTTTCTAAGTTATCAATTGTAAAGTAATTGTTTGAGGATGAAGAAGATACTAGGACCCTCTCTGTATTTACTTTGAAAAAACTGTTATATTCTCAAGTAGAGTATAACAGGTGCTTCTATTAACCAAGACAGACTGAGAAAACAATGCAAGGAAAAGGTGTCTGAAAGACAAAGATTGAATTTTGTTAGGAAAAAAGCAAGGCTTAGTTTGAAATACCCTCATTTTTATCTTTCTGTTTGATTGGAAGGAGGGATCAAGTTAGAACCAGAAATAAACCCCAAAATAATACTGATATACAGAGACCAGTAGTGTTCACAGCTTCTTATGAAAAACCATTAACCAGCTGCAGAGGAGCAGAGCTAAGCAAGTTAAGTATACTGCACACTATCCATTCCTGTTAAAGGATGTATTCTAAATGCAAATTTCATTCAAATAAATACTCATAATAAGTTTCCTCAGGAAAAGAGCATTCATATTACTGATTTATTTTCTTTTTTTTTTTTTTTTATTGTTCTGATGAAAGAAGTGACCTGTAAAGTCCTATCCAGTCTCCTTTTAAACCTGATGTGAGCTGTGGGCCTGCTTTTTCCAGTGTCTTCATGAAGTCATCTTGGCTAAACTGCCTCAGCTGTGGTGGACTCTATGGAAAGATAAAAACCCCCAACCATTAGCATACTGTAAATGTTTTCTCCAATCACCAATCTCCAGCTCACTTGAATTTTATCTCCTTACCTTCCATGGTGAGATGCATTTTTGCAAAGGCATTAGGCTTGCCACGTAACGTTCCTAGGGAAAGGAAAAAGAAAGGCTGTTTGCACAACCAGTACTACAGATACACAGTCCACTTTTATGTTTACTTACCACTTGCGACCACAGCATTTTCTCTTCTAAGTATTGGTACAGGGTGAGGTCATGCATATTTGCCACATGAAAGCAGAAGGTGCTAGATAAGCTCCACTTTTATTTCCCAACTACAGAACTTTACGTCAGTAAGACTGAAGAAGGATGTGAGGCACAGGAGAACAGGAAGCAAACATACATGGAATATATATATCCTGAACTCCAGCCAAATGTAAATAATGTGCCTTTTTTGACAGTCCACAGGCACCTTTATATCATGGGTGATTCCAAACAGTAATCCTACTTTGCATTGAGTATTTGGAAATAATTTTAAGGATCACTCATACAAAAGTTAAATACAGAACTAACCTGCAAGCCACCGTATCAGCTGTGGGCGTCTCTGCAGTAGCAATGTTTGGCAAAGTCATGGCTAGAGCCCCAATGTGCTATCTAGTGAGTGAGTGGGGGAGACATTTCTTAGCAAGGCCACTGCTGCAGCTTCAGGTCTGATGCCAGGAGGCAGCTGTGCCTTGCCAGCTCATACAAGCACATGAATAGAAGCTGCTATACATTTTCAAAGTGTTTGTAAGCAAATAGCTATACATTCTGATCTCTCTAAGCCTACATTACGGGGCTAATTTTTGATTGTTCCTAGCCAGTCAGCAAAGTTTGTTGGAATCCTTTAAGTTCACAGGTTTTATTTTTTCTTTGAATATATTTTACCTAAGGCCAGGAAAGAAGCAGATTCTGTAGCCTCTGCTACATCTTGTTGGCTATTAACATTTCCTGACAGGCAGAGACAGCGATAAAGCTGAGTTTCATAATAATCCTTTTGCCAGTTCAAATGCTCTGAATATAAGTATAAACATTGCTTTTTTCTCAAAAGCCTCTCATAACTTTTGTTTATGCTTGACATAGGTGCAAGATTTTAAAATACTGCAGTAATCTGACAAAATAGATGCTTTGAGGACATAGAACAACTGCCCAAGGAAGTCTGATAGCTGAAAACGGTCTACTGCAGATAATCCAGTGGTAAAAAAATTCCAAAATCAACAAACAAAAAAACACCCAAACCAAACTCCAAATAATCTACCTTTGGAGACAGACATTGTTCTTTGAAAGTCAGATAGAACATCGGTAAAAATGGAATTGCAAAGTTACCTACATCTGCGAAGAATTAAGAGAAGCAAACTGGTTGCCTAGAGGATTAGTGATGAGATGCTCTGTCTGGACAAGGCAGATCAAAGAACATAGATGTGCTAGATACAGTTTCTCATGCCAAGCATAACAGCAGTGAGTGCACAAATATGACTGGAAAAGGGAAGAATTCTCTAAACTTTAATCATTTGCATGGAAAAGCACTACCACTGAAAGACAGAATAGCTACTTAAGGGGAAAAAAAAAAGTCAGTCTCATCTACCACTCTAATTTGTTCATCTTTCACATATTAATAGGGAGATTACCTTGTAGTATCCCCTCGGCTACCATAGCAAATAGCAATTTGCTACAAGACCATACATTTATAGAGCTCTTCTCATTATAAAGGGCTTTCCAACTCTGGCTTTCCCATGTTGACATTTCTCAAGGTCAATGGAACCACCTTTACACTTTAAAAAAAGAATAAATCAACAGTTGATGGACCGCCTGTGTTCTAGTTTGTGCGCATGGACTCTTGTCCTGTCACTGGACACCACTGAAAGCAGCCTGGATCCATCTTCTTTATATCTTCCTTTCAGATTTATATACCTTGATAAGATCGCCCCTTGAACCTTCTCTTCCCTAGGCTACCCAGTCCCGGCTCTCTCTGCCTTTCCTCACATGAGAGATGCCCCAGGCCCTCTATCATTTTAGTGGCCCTTCACTGGACTGTTCTCCACTACCCTGATCTCTTTGGTACTGGGGAGCCCAGGACTGGACATGCTCCAGAAGTGGTCTCACCAGTGCTGAGTGGAGGGGAAGGATCACCTCCCTCACCCTGCCAGCAGCACCCCTCTAAAGGCAGCCCAGGATACCTTTGGCCTTCTCTGCTTTAAGGGCACGCTCCTGGCTGATGCAAGTTCATGTCTATTAGGACTGCCAGCTCCTTCTCCATAAAGCTGCCTTCCAGCCTGGCAGCCCCACCCCCATACCTACTGCTAGATAGATTTATTCCTCCCTAAGTGCAGGACTTTGCACTTCTCTTTGCTGAACAATGTGACGTTCATAGAATCATTAACGTTGATGATCTTAGAGGTTTTTTCCAAGTCCCACCATCATCCAACACTACCAAGACCATGAAAACCATGGCCCCAAGTGCCACATCTATGCGCCAGGGAGGGTTACTTCCCCCCCTCCCTGGGCAGCCTGTTGCAACGCCTCACTACTATGTCAGTAAAGAAATTCTTCCTAATATCCCATCAAAACCCCCCCTGGTGCAACTTGAGCCCATTTCCTCTCTTCCTATTGCTAGTAACCTAAGAGAAGAGCCCAACACTCCCCTCACTACAGCCTCCTTTTAGGTAGTTGTAGAGAGTGATAAGATCTCCCCTCAGCCTCCTCTTCTCCAGACTAAACACTCCCAGTTCGCTTAGTCTCTCCTCATAAGACACGTTCTCCAGACCCTTCACCAGCTTTCTTGCCCTTTTCTGGACTCACTCTGGCACCTCAATGTCCTTCTTATACCCCAAACTGAACACAGTACTCAAGCTGTGGCCTCACCAGTGCAAAGTACAGGAGCACAATCACTTTGCTACTCCTGCTGGCCATGTTATTTTTGATACGAGCCAGGACGCTTCTGGCCTTCTTGGCCACCTGGGCACACTGCTTGCTCGTGTTCTGCCAGCTGTCCACCAGCACCTCCAGATCCTTTTCTGCCTGGAAGCTTTCCAGCCACTCACCCCCAAGCCTGTAGCATTGCCTGGGGTTGTTGTGAGCAAAGTGCAGGACCTGGTACTTGGACTTGTTGAACCTCATGCAACTGATCTCAGCCCATCGATTCAGCCTGTCCACATCCTCCTGCAGAGCCTCCTGACCCTAGAGCAGATCGACACCCCCACTCAATTTGGTGTCATCTGCAAACTTACTGTGGGTGCACTCGATCCCCTCATCCAGATCATTAATAAAGATATTGAACAAGAGTGGCCCCAAACCTGAGCTCTGGGGAACACCACTTGTGACCAGTTGCCAACTGGATTTAACTCCATTCACCACAACTCTCTGGTGTCGGCCATCCAGACAGTTTTTAACCCAGCAAACAGTCCACGTGTCTATGCTGTGAGCCACCAGCCTCTCTAGCTGAATGCCATGGGAGATGGTGTTAAAGGCCTTACTGAAGTCCAGGCAGACAACATCCACAGCCTGTCACAAGACAGTTCCTGTCAACCCATTTCTCCAGCCTGTCAAGGTCACTTTGAACAGCAGTATCACCCTCTTGTCTGTCACCCACTCCTCCCAGCTTCAAAGCACCATCAAGCTTGCCGAGGCTACACACTGGCCCATCAGCCAGATCACTAATGAAGATGCTGAACAGGACTGGACTGAGTGTACGCTTCTAGGTATTGGACACTTACTGGACTCAGGCTAACGTCAAAAAAGGTACTCTGTGTTACATATGTAAAAAGCTACTCCATGTTATCTCCGTAAAAAACTCTAAGTACTCACTAATGGAATAATGAAACTTTCTGTCAATTCCAAAAAATACCGACGAAGAATCACACTCTGTGCTTCTGTAGGACGTTTCTGTTGGACACCCTTAAAAACAGAAATAAAATATCACAATAAGTCTATTACTCCAAAACATGCGAGTACTTGTGGTGGGTTTTAAGAATATTTATTCCAGCATTTCTGTATTCATTTGCTACAAACGTACATATAACACCCCTATCCTGAACCATGAAAGGAAGGAGACCGCATCCAATCCTTTTGCACAGATTTTCATCCCTTTAGTTGCTAATTTTTTCATTTTCATGTAGAATAAAAATTTCTATAAACAAATGTGCAAATCAGTTAAAAGTTTGGAAGCTCTGATTTTTACGCACCTCACGCACGAGATTTCCAGACGAAAGATTAGAGGGGAATGGCAGAGGGTGGAAAACCCAAAACAAATAAACTGATCGATCACTTCAATTCTTTAAATTATTAAGCTAACTTCTTGAGTGCTACCATTCATGTTATAGAAACTCCTAAAAAGGCAGAAGCCCATATTCTACAATGAGGGTGTGTATCCACCCAGTTACGAATTGGGGCAAAGGAATTAGAACCCTATTTCATTTCTGTTAGCTAGAAAAAGCTCAGCCTTAAATGCAAACCCTGTAAAACAGTACACAAAACAGTTTCCATATGAAGAGACTTGCAGTATTACCTTTTGTAACTGTTTAACAATTTCTTCATCTTTGTTCAAGTATGGCTTGTAAGAGGTATAAACACCTGAAGAAAAAAGCAACATACAGCCAAATGAAAAATGAGGTATGCTTTTTAAAATTAAAATACTGGTAATCTCACTTTGAAGCAACTCCTTACCAGGTTTGGAGTCCAAAGTTTTTAGGTTCTTCAGTTTTTTCACTTTCACCTGCTTTGGAACTTCACCTGCCAAAACATTTAAAGTCACCATACTTGACATATCCATCTCTATTACTAGATACTACAGTTCATACGCTATACATTGCACTGATTTTTAGAAACAGACACTTGCATTTAAAATACTATCTAATATTTTAAAAAGCTTCAGAAACACTGAAAAGCAGCAAAATATATATCCAAAAGCATCCAGTAAACATATGAACAGCAGCATACAGGCCTTTCACTTTATAGAAGAGTTACCTGCTGAAAAAAACAACCAACCAACTAACCCACAAACAACAAGAGAAGAGAGATGGACAACCTTTCTGAATCAAAGTAGCCAACCAAAAATACTGACTACATAGTAGTGAATGACTGTTTAATTAATTTCAAATTTTTTTCTATCTTCCCTTTGAACAGTAGGCATGGATTAAGTGTTGTAAGAAAAATCATTTAAGTCTCCTTTTTCATAGGCCAAACAAAGTGGTTTTATTTTTAAAATATATCCGGCTCCAGACAGAAGACCCTAAACCCTGTTAATAGTCTTACAGCCTCAGCAGAATTACATTTCGTTGGATGCTCAACTTCAGAGAAGATAATAAATTGCTATTGAAACTGCAGAGTGGGGAGGAAAAGAGGAAAAAAAAAAAAAAAAAAACCAACAACAAAATCACAGGCCCTCTGTCCCTAAAGATATAATGCTTGAATTTCTAAGGGCAGGTGAAACATACACATCTCTAGAACTCCATGACTAAGCATTTCACATAGCCACATGAAAACGTTAGAATTTTATACTTGAAACTGTACATCAAATTTGACAGCAACCTGTGTATAAGACTTTGCAGAGGTTTAATACTTTAACTAAGATTTTATTTTCTAAATGCTAACTACACAGCAGCTAGCTAACTCCTCCCCGAGCCCTCCCAAACCCCCACAGCTATTCTCAAGCATGGACAATCATGTAAAGCAAAACCTTGCCTAATTATACTGAACACAGCCCTTAACTAATTTGATGCATTCAAAAATTGAATGTAACTTATTCTACAAAAATGGATTTCATGGTGTATTACCCTAACTGGACATTTATGCATTCCCACTGTCAGAACAGAATAGTGAACCTGTCACAGCCGACAGCTACATTCAGGAATTTCATCTGGTAATTAAGAGTACTGCAGCTTTTTATTACAGGCTAGCAACTGACATGTTATCCAGAGATTACGTTAAAATTCTACTTAATTAAGTAAAGAAATCCTACAACTTGAACAATACCTAATTACTGGAATATTGCAGATTAGAAATATTTTATCAAAAGACTGCCAACAACTTTTTATATTGTAACATTGAAACTCAGCTTTCACATGGGTATTACTTTCTGTGCACTTACTGTGACTGATTTATTACATTCTGCTCATCTTAAAATTAGCATCAGTAATAGGTTTATTTTAATACATTATTGGTCAAGATACAAACCCAGGATTATGTGGAAGATAAAACATTATTACTAATGAATATCACCATCTTTTGCATTTAATATATTAGATTTGTTAATATAAGACAGTGTACGCAAGAACATTATTTCACTTGACATCAATGCACATTGCTGCACAGGATTGTAGAAGATAATTGTACTTTACCTGGAAGCTTAATATCTCCAATTCGAATGATGTGAGGCCAATGCTGAAGTGTTTTAGCAAAAAAAGGATTCGTGACACCTAGAATGACAGATGGTCTAAAAAAATAAGAAATGTTTAAAATAAGACACTAAAAGCATATCTTAATGAATACAAAAGGTCAACTCTAGTTCTTAACTTGAAATTATTTTCCTTTTGTATTTAAGAGTTACACTTTAAGTTGAACATAAGAGCACAGTATGTTTATAAAAGTTTTTAAGTCTTAGAATCTAGGAAGATAGGTATCTGAAGTTGAAACAGTAGTGGAGAATAAAACCGATATCTGCTTAGATTTTTGACTAAATTCTGCCCATCTGCAATGATAAGAATAGGGAACTTTTTAAAAAAGTTAAATGAGTAGATACCTGACCCATATTTGAAAGAAATTACTGCTTTTTAAGGTTTGATTATAACACACTCAGTACTTGAATGTGCATGTTAATGTGACTGCTGTTTGCAGGTGACTTCTCAGGAGAGCTACTGCTCAAATAACTTGATTAAGAGACACTTAATAGCCTATTTCCTTTCCAACACTTTAGCATTCTTTGCCATAAAGCAGTTATCAAGTGATGAAGTACAGCCGTATTAATAGCACTGTGCCCAAGCTCACAACCTGTCATATTCTCCTGTCTGAACTGTGTTTACAATCTGACTGGGAGGATGCATATGGGCACCGAGAGAACAAGAAGCAGTAACAACACAGGCCTGCAGAATTTGGGATCTATAGCACCAATAGGCTGAAATAATATTTTTCAGTAGTGGATGGCTGCCATCCACTTTACAGCCAAACATTAACGAAGGGAAGTGTGTAACTGCAAGCCTCATTGGAACTGCCATATTAAAAATGGGTTATCATCATTTCTTCAGATTGGTTTTAAAAAGCCCAAATTTTAACACTTTCTGTACACCATCCTCATGTCTCCTGTTTTACAAGGCAAGGTGGGATGAAAACCAGCACATAATTGTCTTTCAACTTTTTTAGGGACATATCAAATCTAACCTAACTATTAAAACTTATGCCTATTTTGTGGGAACCCAAAAGGAAGTTTCAGAGAACTGGTTTAAACAGTTTGTGCACAAACTGACATTCTACTAGCTGGAGGGGGTTAAATTTAAGCAAGGCTTTCATTTACACACACACAAAAATAGTAATCCTCCAGGTCAAGGTGAACTGGCAGCAAATCATGAGGAATCTTGTTTCACTGCTACTGCTGATACAGCAGCAAGACTTGGTAAGCTACCTGGTTACTTTTAGAAGTCTTCATCAATTTCAAATACTAAGACACATGCTGAACAACCTTTCTATTTTGCTACAGAGAAGCAGATACAACTTTCAGACAGGGGCTACTGTAGCTTAATCAAATACTTCCTGGAATTTTTTTTATAAACTGCATAACCATTCCCATGGAATACAATCTGTAATATAGTGCATATATTCGCATGTTTTTCCATTGCTCTATCTCTGACAATACTTTCGTTGAGAGGAAACAAAAAATACAGTAAAAACCACAAATAAACAAAAAACCCCAAAACAACAACCACTGTCTGTTCAACATTAGAAAAAAAAAAAATGTTTAAAAAAGATCAGTCAATCTAACACACGCGCTCCATTCTCAACTCAGGCTGCACTTAAATAACATACAAGAAGAAATACTGGAGGTGTATGCTACCAAAATAAAGAGGATTTAAAAAAAAAGGGGGGAGGGGCAGGAGGGAAGGTGGAACTGTGTCCTTAAAGCACTTTCAAACAAAATTGGTTTTGTACGAATAGCTGTTAAAAAAAGAATCTTAATTTCTGAATTACTTACAACATTTTTCTAACAAATTCATTAAAGATGTATTTACTTTTCCAATTATTGTCTCAACTAGGACACCAATTGGATTAACTTAAAAAAACAGCTGTATGGGTGTTGAATTCCAGAAGTCATTTTGTTCAGCAATGGCTTAATAATAAAAACAATTACAGAACGATTCCTAACGAAGCTCAAATGAAGTTTAATTATGACACTGTTTCATAACTTCTTTTTTCCTAACTGAAGTGAAAACTTAAAACAGCTAATTACAGCACTCTGTAAGATAAATCTAATAAATTATAGAAATTCAGAATCTTTTAAGCAGTATCTTAAAACAAATTTATGGTTACAAGTGGCTTGGAGCAACACCTTCACAACAAAGTTAGATTTACTTACGGGGCTTGTGTGCGAGTTGTATATTCTTTAAATTCACTGTCATGTATGGTAAAGTATGGCCTGAAATCACTGCAGTACTTCAGTGGTGAAATACAGCTGCAAGGTAGAAAGAAGATAAGCCTTTTTTAACGCATGCAGTGCAAAATTTCAAGAAAGACACAAGCAAATCTAAAATTTGATATGCTTTGTTATAGTCAGGTCAAATCAAGTTGCACTTGGCTGCAATCTAGAAGGACTCAATCATTAGTTAGGAAGCCCAATTGCATTTACCTGACAAGTGCCAACACGGTTTCTGAAGATTCTGATGGTGATGGTGCCATCACAACAAGTGGTTCTCCTAGCAGTACTAGTTCCCAAAGCATCTGAATGTGAAAGAACACTGGACAGAAACACCTGAGAACAGATTAAGGTCTTTTAATAGACTTAACATAACCAGAAGGAACACGTATTTGATTAAGAACGGGATACAAAGGAAGCCTACAGTAATATTTAACAGTAATTTGAGAAATATAAAATGTTCCTGTAAAACAGAACAATTAATGAACTTGCTTATTTATTGCAGTTGCAGCTTGCATTTTGTCTGACTTGGTTCTTGGACAGATTTACAGAAAATGAACATTAAAAGAAATACTGATAAATGTTGGCTTCCAAGCTATGAGATACATGTTACAGAAGCATAATGAATCTTTGACCTGTGGAAATTCCCAACTAGGAATAAATAATTAAAAACTCCTACCTGAAAAGATCTACTTCATGAACAGTTGGTAAAGCCATAGAGATCTGTGCATCTGCCTAAAAGACATCACAATGCCTGTTTTTCAGTCATCAGAACACCTATGTATTAAGTGAAATAGTTTCCCTTAAATGCTTACACAGTAGATGATATATATCCTAATTACTTAACGCTACTATACTACTGCAGTATGTACTACGTTGTCTCCACAAGTAACTACTTCTGTGTGCCAAAAGTAAGATTTCCCCCCACCACACATACCACTTACAGGTATGTGACTTTCAGTCCAGGAAAGATAAAAATACTGAAGCTGTTTTAGTCATGCAGCATACAAAGACACAAATTTGTTTTTTATCCATCTTCTATGGCTAAAGATTTTTAATTCCATTTTCATCCTCAAAAAAAACTAGTTCAGTATGGTTTCACCCATTAAAAGGTTGTTCAAGTTGAGTAATTTTGTCAGCCAACTATCCTCTTCCAGGAGCTGGACACCCCTGTTCTACAGCACTTGAGGTAACTGGATTAGAATAACTTTTCTATAAAAAAATCCAACTCTAGACTCTTCCACTCCAAGTTTCAAAGACTGGATTTCATTATTATTAAAGTATATGAGGATTTGCTACCAATTGACAGTAAAAGAAAGAAGGCAGACACTTAGCTTTGTCTTGAGGTTACATACAACACAAGCATCTAATCTCTACCTGGTGCATATTCTGCACTATTGGTGTTGTTCCAGGCTTGTCACGGTATGTTGGAATCCGCAACTTTGAAAGAAAATGAAAGATTTTTTTCCTTTTGTACAGAATTCAGCAGAGACTTAAAATGCTGACTTACAGACAAGATCTAACATTTACAGAGGACATACTACAGTATGATACTTATTTACTCTACAGAACATCCAAGTAACAATGATGACATAGCTGAAGACTATAGAGCAGTGCTACACCAATCAATATAGCAATACTGTGTCATACTGCATTACAAATTGAGTATTAGAATAGGAAAATATTTGTTAAAAAAGATAACATTAATCACAACAACCACAATAATTTCAATATAAATACATTTAAATGTTGGTGAGAACCATCTGAATTAAGGTTATGGGGTTTTAGGGTGGTACAGAATTACTTTTAGAAAAAAATCCTCTCCTAAAACATCAGACATGCTGGTAGGTATGAGGCAAAATCCAAATAGACCAACACAAATATATTTTTCTGACCTCACAGTCTGCATCTGTAAGTCTTGAGTACTGCAAGTTTACTCATACTGGAAGCTGGTGTGCACAAATGGATCTAATTCATACACAACAATTAAAACTGGCTACCCAAGCAGTGTAAAACAAAAACCCATGGAAACTGTCACTGCAGATGGTAATTAGGGCTTTACTTAGTTTAGGAATGCAATTTTAACTCTCATGGGTGAGAATTACTGGTAAGCACAGGCAATATCCAAATAAGATATATCTGACATTCATCATTATCATCCAGCATCCAGAACACTGCTTTATTAAAGTTGTGCTCTCAGAACAAACTCATCTCTTGTCGAACTTCATGAACAAGAATGATTTTCATCAATATATTTAACTTGCTTGACTGGAACTTAATTCTCAGTATTTTGAAGTGTTACTTAATGTTTGATTTGAGAAAGATAATTAACATTAGAGTCTCAGAAAGATAATATAGACATTGCACTTTTTAATAGCTACAAAAATTACATGTCAATCTATGCACCATAAAAGATCCTCCCCCCCGATCAAGGAACCTAATCAAGATCTCCCAGACCTTCACTCCAAGTGGAGTATACATCTATTTCTGTTCTGAAGTATGACACTGAAAACGAGGCAGAATACAGTAAGTACGTATAGACTAAGTGGAGGGAAAACATCCACAGAGAACAATAAGTGCAGGAGAATTTACCTTCATTATAACTCCCATAATAGGCAAATGCAGTATTTTCCCTGGAATTGGTGGTGGCCAGCGATCAACATCGCTACAAACTTGAAGGAGAAAAAAGTATTATTAATAACTAGTTCATATATGCTATAACCCGTGATACTGTAGTCACCTTTGTGAACAATGCAATTTTAAATTAGTGATGAAAGCCCAGAAAAGTTCTACTTATCTCTTGGCCTTATTCAGCCTATTTGACATTCTTAATGTATATTTTGTTAGAACTAGAAAGTTTTCATTTCAAGAAAACAGTATCCTCTTATAATCATTTTTTTTGTAGCAACTAGACTGGCAATTAAAATGCTATATGAGAAACCATGGAAGTACATAATGAACTTTGAAAAGAACACACATTTATGTACATTGACTACTGTCAAACACACACAAGTACTTACGTTCTATCTTGGCTATAAAGTTTTTCAGCATTTTATTGTAAAAAATTATGTATATAATTATTAATTCTAGTAGTTTCTGCAGACCTTCTTTTGTTAAAATACAACCTATCAAAAAAGCCTGTTTAGCTACAGGTGACTAAAAACACAACTCCTTCATCAAGAACAGTTTCCACGAATTGCTGCTCAGTGAAAGCACAAAGACACGAACGCTGTGTAGGGCAGACACAGTACACAGAACGTAGCACTTCTTGGAAAAGAGCAGATAACTCCCATCTGGCCTCTGGCTCTTCACATTCTACAGTAAGGCTGAGGCACCTGTTACCAGTGCTGTTCTGTTGCTTTTTCCCTTCAGTAGAAAAAAATATCACACTCCTCCCTCCACCCCCAAAGATGACATTTGTACAGCTGTTTAACAGAAGCTGACACAATGCCCAAAAGGACTCCGTATGTGAAGAGTGCAAATGAAGGACTGTCATCAGCTACTTGTGCTGAACAGCTGGTCCTGAAACACACAACAAAACTCTATATGTTTCCTATGGGGGAGCTTTAACTCTCCCACACAGGATCCAAAAAGAGATAAGCTCTGTTCAATGATCTAGAAATCACACCAGTCCCCTAAGTTTCAACCCTCTACCCTGAAACAAATGCAAACTAGAATGTGAGAACGTTGTTTGTTACTCCTCTAAAAGAAGTGACATTCTAAGAGCTCTTCCAGAACAACATAATAGTACCACTACCTGCTTCCAGGAAAGCTTCACTTCTTTCAAAATATTCTGGTGCTATTTGTTTAAGCATGGTGCGAAAGAGGTGGACATAAGGTAGCTTGCTGATGAGGACCAATGACTGGAATGAAGAGTAACAAAAATATTAATTTTTGGTTAACCTTTTCCTTCAGTTCTATTGCAGTCCTGCTGGTTATCCACAGAGAATGTCAAGTGTGATTTTTCTCACAAATGCAAGCCAACTACACATATTACTGAAGGCAACTGTACACAACTCCTGAAAGTTCCCACCTTTCTACTTTAAACACACAAAAAAAATCTGTTCTGCATGTGCAGCTGGAGCACAGCCTCCACTGAGGTCACTTCCCACTCCTCTGAGGTCACTGAAAAATAACACATTTCTAAATTAACATTTTGCTAAAAGGACTCAAATTACCTTCTGGAAATAGCCTCTTTTTAACGATTTGTCTCGAACTTGTCTGAAATACACATAGCCGTAGTAATACGCTGGATCTTTCTGCAAAAGAAAAGAAAGAATTCAGGACAACAGCCTGACACTGTCCTTCTTTCTGAAGCATTCAATATGCCTTTTTAAAGCTTATTTCCCTTTTCTACAAGCTCCTAAATTCATTAAATATAATAATCTAGAAGGATTGCTGTTTATTTGCTTTTTTTTTTTAATAAGTACTTCAAAGAAAAAACATCGTTGTGTGGAAACAGCTGTGCTTTCTGTTCTACTATTTTTCCATCTACACTCTCCTGATACACCACAAAAGCAAAAATAGAATTAGTTTCCTAAAGAATAAATTTTGCAAAGTAGAATAAAAATGATTTTACCAGTTGAAAAACCTTAAAGCCCTGACTTGAAAAGACAAATGTAGTCTTCCAATCTATTAGTTTTATAAAAGATTCTTGGGATATTAAGGAAGCATGGTCTCACATTTCAAAGATAAAACATCAGCTTCATCCTTTCTACAAACAGGAATTCAAGTATTTGCCACATATACCCATCTAAATTGAGTTTGAGAATCAGACTCCCACTAGCACAGTTAAAGGCCTCAATATTCCATGAGGACATGCTGAGAACAACCTTTTGGCTGCTACCTCTTTTAGGTAACTGCTCCTTCTTCAAAAAAATGAAGGGTGGAAACAGAGAGAGACATCTCAACTTTATGTATTCATTTATTAAGTTTTAAAGCAAATTTTTTAAAAAATTAATGTTTTTTATGATTTCATCTACATGTTACTTGTCAGCAGCAAAACAGGTCTGGTCTTCAGTTTAATTCCTCACAGTCCAAACCACATACTAATAAAGCTTAAAGAATAGTTAACAGAACTAATTATTAATTATTATCATAATGACATGCTACAAAAAAACATGTGCTGAGCTTTGTCTTTCAGTACACCCAGTTCAGCCATTTTATTTTTCAACCTTTAAATTTAAGCATGAAGACCCATAAATTAACATTACCCAAAATAAATTAATTTTTTTCTTATTTGCAACCTTTAAGTAAACTGGTAGATCTCTATCCAGTTGGTCCAGAAAACAACACAGTGAGACTTTCCTTCCATGAGAACGTCGAAATCTAAAACAAAACTGTGTGTCACCAAGACAGCCTACATAGGGGGAAGAGAAAAAGAAAAAACAGTATTGTGAGTTTCAGCTTTAACATGAAGACTTCTTTACAGCCAAAGAGGTGTATTAGTTCTGGTTTATCTTGCACTGCTATTTTGCCCTGCAATTGCAACCATCTATATTTTTGTAAGCAATTTGGCATCTTTGGCAACAACAAATATCCTACCTTCAACAAGAAAAGAAAGGTCACTTGACCTCACAGTGAGTTTATTAGACCATCATGTCCTTAAAGAGCTCTATGAATGGCTGTCTGTCTACTGTTACTACACATTTTATGCGTCTGCCTGCATAATTCTGATCATCTTGACCACATGCTATTTCTTTGTTGAATGTCTGCACTTTGTGTGTTTTTTTTTTGTTTTGTTTTGTTTTTTTCTCCTTTTTGTAGGTTGGTTTGTTTGTTTTTACACCAAACAATTCCTACCTAAGTCTTAATAGAAGACCACATTACGAGGATCTGTTACAAAACAATGTGCAGGCCTAGGACTCGGTATTTTTGGAAGTTGCAAAACTAACCACAAAAAACCCAGCGAAATTGAGTACTACTTCCCAGTAATACTCCCAAGGAGTGAAGCTTCCCTTCATTTCCATTAAAACTAATTTCTGAAAGAAAACTGTAAAAGTATATTGACCATCTGCAGTCTGAAAATAAATTTAGGCTAAATTTATATTGGATATCAAAGAAACTTCCTCCAGGCGGAACATGACAAGTGTAGTATGAGAACCTGCATCACTGATACTCTCATGGCTGTGTTTGTGCCATGGCAAGTATTGTCTCCTGATAGAAGAGAAGAAGCTCCAAAAACCCTTTAGTTCTAGTAGAAGCTATATAAGCTGAACAGAATACACTATTCATGGGAATAGCATATGAGGGACTGCTAAGATCTCAAGAGAACATAGTTAGGTTACTCAACCTAGCATACCTGTTAAAAAGTCTATTTTGGCATAAAGTACTGTTAACATGCACATAGTCAATTGAAAGACAACCTTCTGGGCACTGACAACCTGTGGTAAGCAGACTACCTTCACTGTAACAATGTCAGCATTCACATAAGTGGCTACAAAAACTAATTTACTATTAAACTTATAGCTACTGCTACAGCAGTAAGTTTCTAGCCAGCAAAGGACACTTGCTTCTCCATATTGAAGCTAACTTCTTCATTATCTTTGCTCGTACAGCTTTTGGACATAATTCACAAAGGCTTCCAGGAAAAAAATCATGAAGTCACTTCTCATCATCGGAACTCTTTGCATCTGTCCTGTCTTACATCAGCCAGTGCTTACTGAACAAAAAGGAAGGCAGAACTCCATTCACCAGATAACTATTCTTCAGACTTAAAAGCTCAATTTCATCATCATCATCTTTCGGTCACATACATAATGCTCCAGCAAACACAGACAGACCAAACCCTGTCAGATTCGCTGGCTGTGCAGCTGCAGTGTGAAATAATACTGGCATGTTCATAGTGTTCAGGTCTCAGTCTTAGAACTCTCCCAAGTTGCAGCAGGAAACCCACAATACACCAAGACAGAACCAAACGGAGCAGAAGATTGTATGATGGGATAACTATACAATTCAAATAGGTAACTAGCAAGTGCTTAGTAATATGGATCCAATCACAAGAAAAAATACAGCACATGCCAATAACAGCATTAAATATTTTGTCCAGCTTTTCATAGACAGTTCCCTTCATCCAAAGCAAAACCAAAAAGCTATTATAAAAAGCTATACATGGAAGAACTAAAAGTAAATTACCCTTAAGCATGAATATGTTGAACTATCATTCAGAATATGAGGGCTTCTTTCACAAGCACTGCTAGTATGTAGAATTTGAAAAGATTGGTCAATGTCTAGTCTGTCTTCAACTGTCCATGCAGAGACGTCAAGAGCATTATTTTAAAGATAACTCTACTAGGAAATTTAGCTTAAAAATTCAGAAAGTGTTATGATCTAGTACCTGATTAAACCTATTTTCCCCCCTAAATTCATAGTCAGTGTAAGCCCTAGAAATGGTACCTATTTGTGGCTGTAAAAGGAAAAAAAAAAATTATTTTATCTATTGAGCCATAAAAACCTAGGGACGACTGACCTCCAATTTAGATGCAAGCTAATAAATTCCTTTACTGCTATACTACACAAAGCTTTTCTTTTGATACTACAGCCTACACCAACAAAAAAAAAAAAAAAACAGCACAATGGATAGCCTACACTCCCAGCTAACTTCGCCAACACAGGTTTTACACAGCTAATCCCTCTACATTATTTGAAACTTCAGCCTACTAAGAATGATAAAGAATTTAGGAGTTCCTAACAGCAACACTATAAAAAGCAAAAATGTTGGATTTCCTGTTGAAAGTAAACTCTCCTTGCATAAAGCTCTTGTGGTTAAAATAACTTAACTACCACTTTTCTTATTTGAAAAAGAAAACAAAAATTTTTAGATTCAGCCTTTGTTCCTAACGCATCATTTTTTACATATGGACAGATTTATAACCATTAACAACAACAGAAACCAGAAGACATAGTTAGCTCATCTTCTCCTTCAACAATAGAAAGAAGCTTCCTCTATTTACACACAGGATATCAAGAACAGAGGGAATATCCTAACTTTAATTACATTAATACAAAAGGGAAAATTAGCCAAGACATTTTGTAGTATTGTGTATGAGTGAGCTCTCAGACATCTGCATCACCTGTACCAGAGTTGTATGCTGCAGAGCAACCAAAAGTACAGAGCAAGAGCAGCTGCAAGGACAAGACTGTTACTACAGGTTTTGACTTTTGTAATGGAAGAAATGTGAAAGGAAGTGTCTATAGTTCTGCCATATCTTTTTTGCAGGTGGTCCTAGTCATCAGCCACTTGCCTCCAATTTCTCTTTGGTAGCAGAACAGTAGAAATTTAGATTAGGTAAGAATTTAGCAAGCAAGACCACACACAAGCAACAAAATCATCTAGAGCAGAGGGCCTAGGCTTTGCCTTCAAAACCATTCTTTCTGAATGCTTTTTGAATTTAAAAGTCTGTTTCACTGTTATGAATTTAGAAAATACGCATTTACTTCTTTATGAGACATGGGTTCCATATCCTTCCATCTGCTTTATTAAACCCTTCAGTTTCTGTGCCTACACTCCTCTCTGCAACAACAGTATTATTACTTTGTTTAAAAGCAAAATTAAGATGTTAATTCTTTACTTGCAAAGTTTTCTGAAATGTCTGTCATGTGTGTCACCTGGAGGCTCTTACACATTCACATTCCTGATATTTCATCTACACCAAATAAAGAATTCTCAGACCTTACTGCAATACAGAAAATTACATTCATATTTAACCTTATTTGCAACTTTTCCGTACTCTAATATTAAGGTATATTAATATAACTATGTAATCCAAAACCATGAATACATACTGTCAAATTCTATCAGTTTTACCATAGCTTAGTTCAACAACAGAGGACTACAGAGTGAAGGAAGGACTTACCTGAATTAGAATCTGGAAAAGACAAATAGCAAATATTGGTTTTCTAAAGGGTAGGGAAAAGAAAAGAGGGCTGTTATATTTTCAGCAATTACTGAACAAAAACTAAATAATATACTTACACAGCAACCACAACTTACCTCTTTATCTGTGAGTTTTGAATGTGGAGGATATATTACCTACAGGAAAAAAACCATTATTTTATTTGAAAATAAACTGCATATATAAGCAGTAAGCTTCTATTAAATATTTTTATGAAACAATCCTCAAATACCTGCCTAGCCTTAAGCTATTTTCAACAATAAGCTATTATGTCCCTGATGTTATTTTTCACATGCCTTTAAGGTAACTTGATCACTCATCTTTATAAGGTATTTTGAGTACCTGAAATTTTTGGTGTAATGTCTCAACGGACAGCACAGTTACACCTTTTAGACTTAACTTGTACATATGAAATGCTGTAGATGACCCCATAGAAAGCGAACAACACATTATTGCCCAAAATCTGTTGCCATAGATAGTTATGTGGAAGTAACCAAAATTTTATCACAAAATACCCTCTATATTAATACCAACACTAGGAAGATGAACATTGGCTCCAAATCAGAGTTGGGAATTATGAAAGTTCAAGTGATAAACTCAAAAAGCCATGGTTTTTGTGTTGACAGGGAAAAAAAAAAGTACATTTATTTACTGTTTTCATAATGCAGAAATAAAAAGTGATGCAACACAATGTAGACTACAGAAGCACCATCATTTTTTTAAAAACAGATGTACAAAGACAGTGATTATGCAAGTAAGTGAGGGAAGAGCATACAGGAAAGAGGACAAACCTCAGATTCTTAAATTTCAGCCAAATAGTTCCTCAAAAAAGCCCAAATCCCAAACTATTGAAAAGAGTGGCTTACCTTGTAAGCAAAAAAAATTCAACATAAATTCAGAGATTATGTTTCAAAGGTCTCAAGACTTCCATATATGGAAACTTCACTAAGAATGTAAGTTTTCAGCAGAACATAAGCAAGAACACTTACTTAGTTCTTACGTTAGTTCTGTGGTAATATGGGAACTCCAGACTAAGTAAGTGTTCTTGTGTTGTATTTGCTTTACCTTACTGAAGCTTGTTCAACAAAATGTAAGCAAAAACAACCACTGATATCACAATGCTATCCTTCTTTAAGAAAATAATAAATACATCCAGTGCCTGGTCCCTAAGCAGGCTTTCTGGCCCTCACCATAGTCTCCAATTCATTTCTTTTTCCCTCAGCCTTCTATCCGATGATGTCCAGCCATACAACATACGAAGCAACTGAAGCTACAAGCAGACACATGACTGACCACCTGAATGCTTCATCCAGTAAACCCACGATGACTGTTTCTTAATCTCTTAACATTTTCCTATGCTATCTTATGCTAACCAATACACTCAAAGGTAACTCTTTCAGCAGCTGAAAGATGCTGAAGTGATCTGCATCTACCCAGATGACTGGAGTACAGACCAGTCTTGAATTCATGCTCTCTTTCCTCACTAGCTGGTGTATCTTTCCAGAATTCAAATTGAAACTAGAAGTTAATTATTCTTCCTCCTGCAATATAACTGAAAAAAAATCCAGCCTTAGTTATGTATACATTTTAAGTTTCATTTTATGCATCCATTAAACTAAAATTAAAGGAACCGTTAACGGAGTTGTTTGCAAACAGGACAGACTCTGTGCTTCCCTCAGCCACGGAGCACATTATCTGCTTCACTCCGGGATCATAAAGAAATGCTTGCCTTTGTTGCTTCACAACACCTTAGAACATCAAACAACTCTAAGTTAGGTAATTAGCACAGTGTGCTGGGGTTTTATTTGCATTTCTCTTGCAGCCAGCAAGGCATATCACCTAAGTAGTTTATATAGTGTAATAGCTGGCTTGGTTGAATTTTAGGGCAGTCTACCACACACTTATGCTAGCACACTAAAAAAAGAAAGAAAAAGACCTCTTCTTCCCGCACACCTTTTGCTGCGGTCATATGGTGAGCATGGTGAAGCAGGATGTAGAACTGATCCAAATGGTTATTCTTCTTTCCAGCCTACTTTCCAGCCCAGTCAGTTCCCTAGCGCAACCCCACACAGAATTTCACAGACGTTTGTTGTACAGAAGGGCCGAGAGCAGCAGGGAGTGAAAACCAGTGTCCCCAACGCACCGTCCCAGTTTGACATTCGTGTAATAGTGCAAGGAAAACCCTTCAAACACAGCATTTATTTGCACATCTCAAGGACCAGGAGAAAACTATTATGGAGACTACTTGCATTCACATTATTATCGCACTCTCTTAAAACCTTTAACACCCAGACGTCCCGGAAATTAGCGCTGCCCGCATACAATGCAAGCCGAACGTTAAGCAGTGCAAGGCTTGGCGGGAGGTGAAATCCGCTCCCGCAGCACACGGACGGGAACCGGCACCGCCAGAACACCCCCGAAAACCTCCGGACTCGCCTCACGCCCGGTGC
>NW_008590406.1:0-538 GCF_000691845.1 Merops nubicus | reverse complement strand
AAGGAGGGATGGGCAGTGATCACTTTCCTCCAGAGTAAAAGTTTTAATAATGTGAAAATAACAAACAAAAACACCTGAGGCAGGCACTGAAAACAGCACCCACCCCAGGGGGAGAAGCAAAAGAGCATGTGGCCTTGGGGACAGAAGAGGTTTTTAACAGGTAGGTAGATGTGTTTACACAAGGCATTGTCCTGTAAGGCTACTGGTCAGGGGTCCAATGGGTGTTGGGGGATTGGTCTTGTGGCCAAGCCAACCATGACCTGGGAAAGATGGAACATTCTGGCTGTGTGCCCATGTTTCGGGACAAAGAGGTAATAAAACATCTCACCCTTTTAAATTTTATAAAAAAGAGAAAAAAAGGTTAACAGAACTTTAGAACATTGTAAACATATAAGTTAACAGATAGTGCAATAACTTGTTTAAATTACAGTAACAGTTAACAGAGTTCACAGTCTGGTCTCCTCTGTCGTAGGTATCGAAGCTGGGCAGCTGCAGTCAGGGAACAGTTTTGGGCTCTCAGGATGTCTTCTTCGGGTGT
>NW_008590405.1:0-3806 GCF_000691845.1 Merops nubicus | reverse complement strand
TCATCTCTGGTGAGCTGGCCTTTCTATGAGGATGCAGATGTGCCTTCTCGTCATCTCTGGTGAGCTGGCCTTTCTATGAGGATGCAGATGTGCCTTCTCGTGCAGCCCTCTTGGCTGTGTGGTGTTACTCGGGTAACCAGTGGGATGTATTTGGTATCTTCCCTGTGGCCATGTGTGGGGAAAGGAGCAACTGGGGGAGCTCCAGGAGCTTTTTCATCAAGCGGAAGTTGTGTCAGTCCTCATGACTCAGACCCCGTTATATGCAGAGAAGAATCTGGAGATTACTGCCAGCCAGGACTTGTTTCAACAGGCAGGTGCTGAACATGGTGCCGTTCAGTCGGTAGGGCAAAGAATCCAGCAGAGAGACTTGCCAGGGCTCTGCACAGCCGTCGGCGCGGACCCCTGGTCTCACACTGCTTAGCCAGTTGTGGGAGCGCTTAGAGGTCCACACCCGAACTTCAGCAGGCAGCACGGAATCTCGGGTTGCTTTCTGTCATTTCTGTGTGCTCAGACACAAATAGACAAACGAGTAGTTATTAGGGAAAATGGGAAGTGGTCAGGAAGGTTGTTGCCAAGTGTTTGTAGGTTTTACCTGAAGTGTTTTAGGTATTTGGTGTAAATAAAAAGCTCATTTAAAAACAAAGAAACCAGCCACAGCTTGTAGAAACAAATGAAATTGCTTTTGTCAGGGCTGCAATATGGGATTGTATGTTCTTTCCCTTTGGTGTTTCACACACCACATTGTGTTCTTTCTGTAATAGCAGAGTAGACCGTCAGTTACCCAGTTTTACCAGACGTTTCAGGAGTAATCTAGAGAACTTGGCTCAGCATTTCAGAACCTTGTGACACTTTGGCAAAAGTAGTTCTTTTCAAAGTGGCTTTAGACAAAGTTTTTGTTGCCTGTGCCTGCCTGTAGTAACATCCAAAAGTCTTGCTGCTGGAGGGTGGTACAGATGGCTACGGAGCCTTCCCAGGTATTTTGCAATAACAAATTCTCTGTCACTTTAGATGCATGTGATTATTAGATGCCCTGGTATCAAAGCAGATGTGGTGAAAAAGATGTGAGTAGTTAAACAGGTTGCTTTTTCTTTTTTTTATTTTTTTTCCTCCCCATTTCTGAACCATTTGACCCACAAGCTTATTACAAATGGGAGACCGTGATAGAAGCAGAGTTTCCTAAACTGGTTTATAGTGGTGGTGGTGCCCAGGTTGCTCCTGACTGCATTTGGAGTTAGGTGTGGCTTCTGTGGGGCTTTGTTCTGGCACAGAGCAAGCTGTTGTCTCTGGCTGCTCACTGTGGTCTGTCAGCAAACTGTGGAAAGGGAAGTTGTAAAGTGCTAATATTAAGGAGGGGGGTGGTTTTCCAAATGTGAAGGGAAAAATGGAAATGAAAGGGAAAAATGGTCTCGGATGTCCTTGTTCTGGGGAGCAGTACACTGATCTATGTATGGATGAGATGGGTTTCTCAGGCATATGACTCAATAGCTGCAGATGATTTTGCAGCCTTTGTAGGGCTTCCTGTAGGAAGCTGTGAAAGGTACTTGGCATTTCTTCATTGACAGTTCATTTACAGGGGATAGAGGTCAGAGAGCTGTAGGTGACTGTGAATAGAAACAGGTCTCAAAATTTGGTTAGTGTTGTAAAGAGAAGTGTTGGGGCAGTGGATAGAGAAAAATTGTCTTTGTTCTGGAAAAAGTGGTTGTGTGGGGTTTTTTGTTTGTTTCATTTTGCTTTGTTTGTTTTTTTGTTTGTTTGTTTTAAATTATCTTCTGCCACAGTTACCATTGGCTATCTTCCCATTCTGTGTGTGAAAATGTGAAAGCAGTTCAGTAGGGAGGTGGTGGCCTAAGCTGGTTGCATGTGCTATTGCTCTGCTGGTGTTATTTGTTGAACTGTGTGTATAACTAAGCATTTTTAGAAGAAACATGTCTCAGAGTTACGGCATACAGGCAGGGAAGGGAGATACTCTCTGACTGGTCTCAGTGTGCATCTTTGTTTTGCACTGCTAATAGTCCTAGAAGGTATCTGTTCTCACAAATGTAAAAAAGCCTTTTCCGGTCTACTAGAACAGGGCTGGCAAACTGACTTTTAAACTGTTACAGTAATGCCTAAAAAGCCAAATGCGTGGAGCTGTGACTTTATTAGACAGGGATTTTAGCATTTTTCTAGTAATACTGTGTTAGCTTCTAATGGAACTTTTTCACAGTATTCTTTGGAAGATTTTGATGGGGGCTTATGTTGCTTGTAAACAGAGAACATTTATGGAATGTAGGGTATACAAAGTAGTGGGTTGGATGGAACTACATCCTGAAATGAACTTGTTTCTACACAAAAGCACACAGGATAGGCTGTGATTTCCCCTGCTTCCCCTCAGCCGCTGGTTCTGCCTCAGTGGAACCTAAGTTGGATGACCTCGACTCACCTGGATTAATCTAATACAGGAGAGTCAAAAATACACCGTTTTGAACCTGAGAGTTCCTTTCAGGAGCAGTAGAATGCCTTTGGGCAAGGGTCACACAGGTCCCCAGGAGCTGCAGTTGTTGGTAACCTTCCCTGTGCTTTGTGAACTCAGTTGCACTGGATCTTTTCTGCACTGTCACAGAGTTGAGACACAAAGCGTTGAGTCTGTTCCTGCAAAGCTCAGTCTACAGGAATAGTTGGCTTTTCTTTTGCTGTGGTGTTTTTTTTGTGTGTGGTGGTGGTGGTGTTGTTGTTGGGTTTTTTTGTTTGTTTGTTTCTTCTGAAGCTGCCAGCTGGCCACGGATCCTGTAGGGGACAGGCTCTCCAAATCCTCGCTGCAGCCAGGGCTCCCCCAGCGACTGTGGATCTGGATGATGGCAAGGTATTACTAGGGCAACGAGGGTGATGTATCTTTCTTGAATCACTCCAGCTAACTTTACATTGTAATGATTAAATTCAAGGCCCTGATTATTTTCTCTGCTCTGAAAACTAGCGTATAGTAAGCTTCTCTTTTTGAATAAACGCATTACCTTAATTTTGTTCTGAAATGAACAGTAAAATAAGCCTATTCTTTTTCTTGGTGTCCATGTCCTTTCTGTTGACTGCATCAGTGGGCAAAAGAGCTGCACCTCTGCTCCATCCTCCCAACCCCTGCAGTCTGGCCCCCTTGCCACCCCTCTGCTGCTTCTGAGAAGAAGTCGGCCGGGGCAGCCACGTGTCGCCAGGCACAAGGCTGGGACCGGTGTCCTCCTTTGCCAAGTGAGGTGCATTTCTTGCCTTGCACTCTCAGTACCTGCCAGACAAATCAGGGATTCAACCTCAATTTATATAGTAAACTAAGCCCTACATGAAAACACTGAGCTAAAAAACCAACTTGTTCTTTTAAAGAACATTTGTTTAAATAAAGTCAGATATATTCCCCAGCACAAAACTGTGGACCAATGAGAATCTTTGAAAAGGTAATGTTATTTTACTCCAAACCAGTAAATTTACAGTATGTTTACACAGAGCACAGTAAATCTACACTTTGTCACTTGCTGCAAAGAATGGCAGGAGAAGGTGCATATTGATAAAGTCACAGTACTTTTACCATGAACACTCAAGGTAATGTTAAATATTCAGTCACACAGTTGGATGACAAGTAACTAGTTCAGAGTAAATACCCACCAGTTTTCACTTTCTCTCCCCTCCAGAAAGTGAATTTTGTTTTAAAAAGCAAAACCAAAAAAACCCACCACATCAAACAAACCCTCCTCTATCCTTGTAAGCACAGCTCCTTTTTCATTGGAAAACAAAGATTTCGCTATAGGAAGAGGATGTGATCACCAGAGAGATCACCCAGCAGC
>NW_008590404.1:1513-1883 GCF_000691845.1 Merops nubicus | reverse complement strand
ACACTGCTTTGCTTGGGGATAAAAAAACCCAAAACTAGGGGAGGAGAATGTGCCTGCCCCCCCTGACCTGCCCCTGGCAGGGTGCCCTGTGCTGGGGTGCACACTGGGCACCCCCCTGACTGCTCCCTGGGTGGGGAGGACTCGTGGCCTCCAAGGGCTGGAAACCCCAAGGGGAGCTGAACCCTCCCTCGATGGAGGGAGGGTGCTGAACCCGGGAGGGTCAAGCACACGGGTTCACCTGCAGGCTCCTGGCTGCACGGTTCCCCCTCATTCCTGTCCTGAACTGTGCTGGGCCTCAGCCACTTCCTACCCTGCCAAAACTCCTGCCCAAAGCTGCAGGCGGCTCTGCCTGGGGGAGGAGTCGGGGGGG
>NW_008590404.1:0-1248 GCF_000691845.1 Merops nubicus | reverse complement strand
CCCAGTCCCCTCCAGCAGCACGCCAGCACCCAAAGGTGCCTCCTCGTGTGATTTGCACCACAAATTTCTGCTTAGCCCCCAAAACGTCACAGCGTTTTATTCACTGCCAGTCATTTTGAGTTTTAATGACTATTTTTTATTTTTATTTTATTTTTCTGGAGGGCTGGGGAGCCCAGAACTGGTAAAGAGGGGCAGCTGCAGATGGCATTGGCTTCTGTTTTCCTTTTCAGAAAACCAAAGCCAAAAATTTACAGCAATACGATTTAAGCAGCCGGGGAAGGTTCAGCAAGACTGGCATTTGCTTCTGGTTGCCTTTGCAGAAAACCAAAGCCAAAAATTTACAGCAATACGATTTAAGCAGCCGGGGAAGGTTCAGCAAGACTGGCAAAAGCTGTTTTCTAGGGCCACCTGCTGATGGCCCGGAGACAAGCCCTGCTTTTGGGTTCCTGGGGCCCGGAGGAGCTCCTCAGACCTTGCCAGGCCACAGCCCCTTCCCCGCAGGCTGGGGTGGAACCCGAGGGGGCACCATTCCCGAAGGGACGGGAGCTGACCCATGGGGAGGCTGGTTTGCTGCTGGGAAAGGCAGCAGCTCGGTACCGGGCCCGTGGGGCTCCCTGGTAGCCACAGCCAGGGTGTAAATCAGCAAGGGGCTGAGCAGAGGAGGACCCACTCGTGCTGTGCAGGGGGAAGGGGCTGAGCTGTCCTACACCCTGGGAGCAAGAACAGCACCCAGAGCACCCAAACCTCCTCCTGTGGGCTCCTCCTTCAGCCAGCAGCTACATCCACGTCCCACCCAGTCCCAGCCCTGTTCTCCCCGTGGGGTTTGCACACTAGTCCCCAGCAAGGTCTGATGTCCCCAGGCGTGAGGAGCTGACCAGCTGGGTGATGCCAGATGTCCCTGGCATGGTCCTTGGCAGTGCCCTGAGGAAACCAGTGGCTTCCAGGCTTTCCAGCTTGTTTCCTTGCTTGTTCTTCTGGAGTTAAGCAGCCAAGGGGAGGGAGAGACTGAGCCCAGTGCACCCAGTAAGGCCCCCAGCAGCGTGGGAGCCACGATCACCCCCCAAGGGGGGCTCTGTGCCCTCCCTGCTGCCAGCACTGCAGGGGGTGTCACTGGGGCCGGCTGTGACCCCGGGACTGGAGATCAGCTCAGGGCAGGATTTTGGGAAGGGCATCGCTGGGACCCAGAGACCCTCCTCAGAGCGGGACTGCTCCTCTCCAGGCCCCGGGGCAGGAGGGTCTCCTGGTGGG
>NW_008590403.1:0-3818 GCF_000691845.1 Merops nubicus | reverse complement strand
GGGGTTGGGGGGGGGGGGGGGTTGGGATCCTGTTTTAAATCCACCTTTTTTCCTGCCGGGAGACTGCGCCACGAGCTTTTAAAAATAGCCTGTTGCTAAGGGAGAAATCCTCCCGCGGCGCTCCCAAAATTAGGCCGATCTGCTTTGGGGTTCTTTTTTGGGGGGGGAGAGAGGACTTTTGGGGGGGATTTCGGGGCTACCTCAGTCTCCGTTGCGGAGGTCGCCGGCGCGGGTGCTGTTGGAGCACTCGGGGTCCTTGGTTTTCCGGTCGATCTCCCCCCCTTTGATCTTCTTGCGGGTCATGTGGCCTCGGAAGCTGGCCTGGATCTTGGCGGGCGCCGCGGTTTTGTTGGCGTCGGGATCGTCCAGCGGGATGTCCAGGATCTCCTCGTCCAGCTTCGTGCCCGTCCCCTCCTGGGGGGCAGAGGGCACGGGGGGACCCTTGGAATGGCGCCCGAGGGGGGATTTGGGCCTCGGGAGGGGTGGGAAAGGGGGTTTGGGATAAAGCTGGGGGGTGGAAAAAGAGGGGGTTGTGTTCAAAATGAGGGGGGTTGTGGGGAAACGAGGGGTTTGGAAGGAAAAATGTGGAGGTTGGGATGAAAATGTGGAACTTTGGATGGAAAATGTGGAGTTTGGGAGGAAAATGTGGAGTTTGGAAGGAAAAATGTGGAGTTGGGAGGAAAAATGTGGAGTTTGGGAGGCAAATGCGGAGTTTGGAAAGAAAATGTGGAGTGTGGAATGAAAAATGAGGAATTTGGGATGAAAAATGTGGCGTTTGGGAGGAAAAACGTGGTTTTGAAGGAAAAATGTGGAATTTGGGATGAAAAATGTGGAGTTGGGATGAAAAATGTGGAGTTTGGAAGGAAAATGTGGAGATTGGGAGGAAAAATGTGGAATTTTGGAGGAAAATGCGGAGTTTGGGAGGAAAAATGTGGAGTTTGGAAGGAAAATGTGGAGTGTGGAATGAAAAATGAGGAATTTGGGATGAAAAATGTGGAGTTTGGAAGGAAAATGTGGAGATTGGGAGGAAAAATGTGGAATTTTGGAAAGAAAATGTGGAGTTTGGGAGGAAAAATGTGGAATTTGGGAGGCAAATGTGGGGTTTGGGAGGCAAATGTGGAGTTTGGAAGGAAAATGTGGAGTGTGGAATGAAAAATGAGGAATTTGGGATGAAAATGTGGAGTTTGGAAGGAAAAATGTGGAGTTTGGGATGAAAAATGTGGAGCTTGAGAGGAAAATGTGGAGTTTGAGAGGAAAAATGAGGAATTTGGGATGAAAAATGTGGAGTTTGGAAGGAAAATGTGGAATTTGGGATGAAAAATGTGGATTTTGGAAGGAAAAATGGAATTTGGGATGAAAAACGTGGAGTTGGGAAGGAAAAATGTGGAGTTTGGGATGAAAAATGTGGAGTTAGGGACTCAAAATGAGGGGTTTGGACTAAAAAATGGGATTTTGGATGAAGAATGAAGGGGTTAAAAGGAAAAATGAGTGTTTAGGACTAAAAATTAGGAGTTTTAAATAAAAAATGAGGGGTTTGAACTAAAAATGAGGAGTTTGAACTAAAAATCAAGGGGGTTGAACTAAAAATGAGGGGGTTTAATTAAAAATGTGGGGGTTTGAACTAAAAATAAGGGGGTTGGAACTAAAATGAGGGGGTGTAAATTAAAATTTGGTGTTTTTTAAGTAAAAAGGAGGATTTTTTTCTCCAAATTTGGATTTTTTTTCTGAAAATTTGGATTTTTTTTCTGAAAATTTGGATTTTCAAACTAAAAGATTAGATTTTTTAATGAAAAATTTGGATTTTTTACCAAAAAAATTGGATCTTTAAAGCAATGTGCAGGTTTTAAGTAAAAATGAGGCAGTTTTGCTCAAAATGAAGAGGGTTTTACTCAAAATGAGGATTTTTTACCTAAAAATTAAGAGGTTTTGCTCAAAATGAGGATTTTTTTAAATAAAAATGAGGATTTTTTACCAAAATAAGGGTTTTTTTCCTAAAGATGAGGATTTTTTTCAGTAAAACCGAAGATTTTTTCTCAAAATGAGGATTTTTTTTCTCAAAATGAGAATTTTTTCCTCAAATTGAGTGTTTTTTTTACTGAAAATGTGGATTTTTAAACTAAAAATTAGATTTTTTTTCTCAAAAATATTTTTTCCCTCAAAATTAGGGGTTTTAACTAAAAATGAGGATTTTTTTTCTCAAAAATGATTGTTTTTTCTCAAAACAAGGATTTTTTGCTCAAAACGAAGGGGTTTTGCCTCAGATGAGGACTTTTTAACTGAAAATAAGGATTTTTTTCCTCCAAATGAGGCTTAATTGATAATTATTTGGGCTATTTAATGAGTATTAGGGTTAGTTGATAAGTCTTGGGGTTATTTGATAAATATTAAGATTATTTGATAAGTAGTTGGTAAGTATTGGAGTTAGCTGATAAGTATCAGGGTTATTTAATGACTATTAGGGTTAATTAATAAGTATTAGGTTTATTTGATAAATACTAGTGTTAATTAATACGTATTAGGGTGCTTTGCTAAAAATAAGGGGAGTTATTCTAAAAATTCGTATTTTTTTGCAAACAATTGGGAATTTTGAGCTAAAAATTGGGAATTTTAGATAAAAATTTTTATTTTTTCCCTAAAAATTAGTTTTCCCTAAAAATCAAAATTTTTTCTTCAATAAAAATCAGACTTTTTCCTAAAAATTAGGGGGTTTTCCCTAAAAATTAGGGTTTTTTTCTCAAAAATTCCAGGTCCTTTGTGGGTGTCTCTGGGCTTTGCGACCAGAGGGGTGGGGAGGAGGGGGAACAGTTTTCATCCCTAAATCCTCCCCCCTTTGGGTCCCCTTGGGAAAATTGGGATAACACTGGGAAATCTGGGAAAACCCATGGAAAAAACTGGGAAATTTGGCAAAATTTGCCCTCCCCCAAAAAAAAAGAGGATAAATGATTGGAGCTGGATCCAACACCGGGATCCAGGAATGGGGGAAAAACATGGGAAAAAAAGAGTGGCCGTTGGATGTTCCGGCACCGGTCGATCCTTGGGATTTGAAGGTGGGAATTTTTGGGGGAAGGGGGTTCTTTGGGAAATTTGGGGTGAGGAGGAGGAGGCTGAGGCTGAAGCTGTTCCCATCGGAATTTTCCATGAGTCCGGGAAGTTGTTGGGGATGTTTTACAGGGATGAAGGGAGGGGGGAGAGCGGCGGATCCGAGGGGGAAATCCTATAGCCAAGGTGGAAATCCTATAGCCAGGGGTGGGAATTCTATAGCCAAGGCGGAAATCCTAGAGCCAAGGTGGAAATCCTAGAGCCAGGGTTGGGAATTCTATAGCCAAGGTGGAAATCCTAGAGCCAGAGGAGAAATCCTATAGCCAGAGGAGAAATCCTATAGCCAGAGGAGAAATTCTATATCCAAGAGATCCTATATTCAGGGAAGAAAGTCTTTGGAGGGGTGGGAAAACCTCTATCCAGGGGGAGGAATCCTATATCCAAGAAAAAAATCCTATATTCAAGGGATAAATCCTCTATCCAGGGAAAAATCCTATATATAGAGGGGCATATCCTAAATATCCAGGGGGAAAATGCTATCTCCAGGGGAGAAATCCTATATGCAGGGGGAGAAATCTTATATCCAGGAGAAAAATCTTATATCCATGGGGAGAAATGCTGAATCCAGAGGGAAAATCCTATATCCAGAGGCGAGGGGGTGGCTTATCTTATATCCAGGGAAGAAATCCTATTTCTAGGAACAGAAATCCTACAGGCGAGGGATGGAAAAACTGTATCCAAGGGGGAAAAAAAAATCCTCTAGCCAGGGTGGGGGGATC
>NW_008590402.1:1760-1993 GCF_000691845.1 Merops nubicus | reverse complement strand
GGGGGTTTAACCCCAGCACTTCAAAAATTCCAATATCAATAGCTCAATAACACATACTTAATTCAGATACAACTTACTTATAAGCAACCAATACTTAAGACCAATGTCGTTAATCTCCCAGATAGCTTGTTGCATTAAAAGATGAAGTAATTTGGCAGAAACTAAACCCCCTTGTGTTCCAGCTTGTCCTCAGATATCAGAGGGGCTGGGGGTGGCTAGATTCTTGGTGATTT
>NW_008590402.1:1479-1707 GCF_000691845.1 Merops nubicus | reverse complement strand
AGCACGCTGCACTTTCCATCTTGTCACATCCCATGGACTCACGCAGATGGACCCTTGGCAGTGCCCAATGAGAAATGTTTACAGATAGCTACATGAACAGTGCAGTTTATTGAAGCAACTGAAGTACAGGTTCTTATGGATTGCCGTGATAAACACACTGTCTGCAAAGCACGTGAGTATCAAGATTATAAATAATACAGACTGGCTACAAATATGTGTCATGGTTAA
>NW_008590402.1:0-954 GCF_000691845.1 Merops nubicus | reverse complement strand
TTGTTTTTATTTTTTTTTTTTTTTTCTTATTAAATTGTATTCCTGACTTGGAGTCTCTCACTGGTTTGTTTTTTTTCAAACCATTACAATATGTTATAGGAAAAAAAACCAACTCTATAGAGATTCCTAAGTTTCCTCAAGGAACCACTTGATATAGTCCAGATCTTACCCCAAAGTATCTCTATGGGGGGAATAGAGGCTCAGCCCATCAACTGATCCCAGAAGTCAGAGATGGTCTGTGATGGTATTTTCCTGACTTGTCCACAGTGATATCCTGACTTGTTGACAATGGTATCTCCCCTAACTTTCCTCCAGTCATTATTCTACATAGCTGTCACAGAAACTCACCCAACCATGGAATCGGAGGATCTTCCCAAAAATACTCTGGTGCGTGCTTAGAGTCCTCACAATTCCTCTGGTCCACCAAAACTACAGAAAGATTGTCCCACCTGGTCAACAAATTCTGTTACCAAAAATTGTAACTAAGGAAACTACCCAAACCAAATAATAGTTTAGAAAGCTGACATTGGTTTCTTACAGCACTGGATCTCTCCTTCTAGCATGCACACCCACTGAGACTATCCACACTACATACAAAAAATTGGTAATTTACATACAATTGGATTACAATTATAATACTAATGATTACGTGTTTTCTACTTGTTGGCTTATGACGTATAAAAGAGATTAATGGCTGCCAGATGTTAGTACTGCTGGCTAGGAATGACTGTTTTTTGCTTGTCAGCTAGACATTTTAATACAATATTAGCTTAGTTTTAGAGTCAGTCTACAAGTGTCACCAAAATTGGGAATAAACTCCTTAACACCAAAGTAGCATTAAGAAGAAGCACTTCTGAGAAATTAATTTGCCAGTAGTCCTCTGGAGAATTTCCAGATTTTAAATCACCTGGAATTGGTCTTTTCCTGTTGTGATGGTTTGAAATTCCTGCTTTT
>NW_008590401.1:0-726 GCF_000691845.1 Merops nubicus | reverse complement strand
TGAACAGTCCACCTATCAAACCCATATCCCTCTAATTTGGAAAGAAGGGTGCTGAAGGACACTAATGATTTCCTATAGCAGGAAGAACAGGCACGCATGAAAGCTTGCTTTTTTCTGGTCATATTAGCTGGTTTAATAGAAGGGAAAATTTTTCCCTTCAAACTTTGCCACAACTTATCCCTTAGACATTGACAAATACAGCACTATGACATAAATGCAAGAAAAAGCAACACTGGGCAACAGCTTAGTAGAATAGTAAATGGGCAAACTCTTGATGATCTGTCATGATGGAGAGGGTATTGACAGCTGTTTAGGATGTTTTGGCAAAACTTTTACTTTTATCAGGCTGTTTGTCATCTATGAGATTAATCCTCTCAAGTATTGTTCTTCAAAGGTAGAGTCTATTATTAAAAATATTTGAAAAAACATGATGTTTAATTAATGAAGCTTGAACGATAAACAAACAAACAAACAAGGTAGTCTGCACATTTCATTCTCTGTTCCATAAGTGTCAATTCCAGATCAGTAAATTAAACATATAAGATAAAGGTGGCCACATGGCCAGCTCTCACCCATCTAGCCCACATTTAAAAAGGTCCAAGCTGGCTGGAGCCGAGTTCAAGTAAGAGTCAGGAGGTCCTTCCTTCTGCAACCAGGAAACTCTATGAAACATGCCCAACTCACAAACAGACACACCTCACTCCCTGCAAGTGGTCCCAACTTTTA
>NW_008590400.1:17232-24148 GCF_000691845.1 Merops nubicus | reverse complement strand
CAGTTCTGGGGGCTGCCCCGACCATAAAACATGGCAGTCCCTCTACTCTGTCCTGGTGAGACCTCACCTGGAGTATTGGGTCCAGTTCTGGGCTCCCCATTTCAAGAGGGACAGATCTACTTGAAAGAGTCCAGCAGAGGGCTATGAGGATGACTGGGGGACTGGAATATCTGCTGTATGAGAAGAGGCTGAGAGACCTGGGGCTTTTTAGTCTGGAGAAGAGAAGACTTAGGGGCGATCTAGTTAATATGTATAAATATATGAGGGCTGGGTGTCAAGAACAGGGCAACCTCTTCTCACTTATACTGTGCAATAGGACAAGGGGCAATGGATACAACCTGGAGCCCAGGAAGTTCCACCTCAAAATGAGGAAGAACTTCTTTACTGTAAGGGTCACAGAGCACTGGAACAGGCTCCCCAGGGAGGTTGTGGAGTCTCCTTCCTTGGAGACTTTTAAAACCCTCCTGGATGCGTTCCTGTGTGACCTGCCCTAGACTAGATGGTCCTGCTCTGGCAGAGGGGTTGGACTTGATGATCTCTGAAGGTCCTTTCCAACCCCCAACATTCTGTGTTTCTGTGAACTTTCATTGTAACTCTTGCCACTTTGACATTCTTACTTTTAGGTGGCCTGTGAGGCATGACAGATGTCCCAACACTTCTCTTGTTTCTAAACACCTTTTATTCCATTCATATGGATGCTCACAGTTGAGTCCACAAACCTTGTGTCTTATTTCTTTGGCAAGAGTTTGTTGGCCATGACTTTATTCATAACATATCATATGTTCCCACACAGGCACTTAACTCCTAGCTACATCACCAAAAAGTACATAAAATATAGTTCTAAATCTGTGTCTTGCTGATCATGTAGCAGAATAAAAAGAAACTGAGTGACTGTTGCAACAAAGCCATACTTCTGGTTACAGATAGATATGTACAATTTTTGTAGTTGCTATAGATAACTGACATTTGTATTCAATATTTCATATTGAAAACATAGTTTTCAATGGAATATATATTTTTAAATAGTTTTCTTTCTTTCTTTAATGCTTTAGTAAGGTTTTTTACATGTAATAAATTGTTTCATTTTTTGATTCTTAATTATTTTTTCTAGATATTTCTGGCAAGTACAGAGCTTATGTTTTGGTGGCAAGGAGCTCTTCCAAGTCCCCATTGTTTCTTACTCAATGCTTTTGTGTACTTCATAAAGGCAGCTCTTCTAATGCGTAGCATACCTGGGAGATGTTTCAGGTGAGCCTTTTCTATTTAAAGATTGAGGGAAGAAACATTGGATACACCAGGAGGGATTTAGTGGCCTCTGGAGAACCTTAATAACATTTTAATTCTTGTTTAAATTGGAATCCAATAAAATTTTTTTCAGGAGTTAGGTTTTTGGTCAAGCCTCACAAATTTCTAATTTTCCCTTTCTCAGATTATTTAATGATAATATCCTCATACATAACTGATGATTAACTTTCAGATGGATTAATTTAACACTACGATGCAAATCGTAGTTCACTAGAGATTGACTCTTCTACATGGAGAGATGTCAGTCACATCAGGACACAACCAGGCCTTGCATATGAAATTGTGCCTTATGCTCAGCACACATCTTGAAAAAGGGACAGCTTCTAGCCAATATTAGATTCTCTCAGAAGCACTTATGAAATTTTGTACTGGATAGGATGGGAAATATCTAGACAGTCATTGACAGGCTTGAGGCTCACAAAGTTCAACACCAAGTATAAATTCCTGAACCTGGATTAGAGGAATCCCTAATATCAGTATAAACTGGGATATGAATGGATTGAGAGCAGCCTTTGGGAATACCTTGGAGATACTGGTGGATGAAAAATTGAACATGAGCTGTCAATATACTCTTGAAGCTCAACAAACTAATTGTAACCTGGGCTGCATCAAAAGAAGCATGGCCAGCAAGTCAAGGGAGGTGATTCTAACCTTCTGCTCTGCTCTGGCGACTACCGCATCCAGCTCTGGGGTTGCTAGTAGGAAAAAAAGACATGGACCCTAACAGAAGAGGGTCATGAAAGTGATCAGAGGACTGGAACACCTCTTCTATGAGAACAGGTTGGGAGAATTGGGATTGTTCAGCCTGGAGAAAAAAGGACTCCAGGGAGACTTTATTGTGGCCTTCCAATATGTGAAGAGGTCTAAGAAGGAAAGAAAGGTTTTACTAAGGTCTATAGTGAGTTGCCACTTTTAAACTGGAAAAGGATAGGTTTAGATTGCACATTAGGAAGACATTTTTTAAGATGAGAGTGGTGAGACACTGGCACAGGTTGCTCAGTGAAGTTGTGGATGCCCCATCTTTGGAAATTTTCAAGGTCAGCTTGGATGGGGCTTTGAGCAACCTGATCTAGATGACGTCTCTGTCCATGGGAGAATGGTTGGAATAGATGATCTTTAAAAGTCCTTTCCCATCCAAACCATTCTATGATTCTATGACACATCTCACTAACTAAAGAGAGTCTAAAGGCTTCTGCAGTTGGTAAGATTTATGCATTTTCACATGTAGTCACAAAACACATGATGTAACTTCTGTCTGTTATAGTATTTGTTCTCCTCAGAATTTCTTCCTCTTAGCCCTCATTACCAAATATCTTTGTGTATTTTTATTTCTTTGGCCATTTTCCACTGACCACCTTAAAGAGCTCAAAGTAGCTCTTTTACATTCTCCTGTTATTTGCATTTAACATGGTGTTACCCAGACAAGTTATGAATGCAGTTTGGTTTTATTCCTATTCATCATCAAGTTACCTAATCTTTTTCAGTTATTGTTTAAAGAGTTTATTCTTTCTATCCTCTGCCACATGAACATCAGTCCTTGTACTTGCACACTTGAAAATAACTAGTGGTGTATGAGAACTGTTATAATGAAATAAGGAAGTAATTTAATATTTTGTGGTGCTTTAACATTTTATTTCCTTTCTTTTATAAATAGGTTTAGGAAAAAAGTCAAAATAAATGACTGCACAAACATATTCACACACATTTAAAAAGGCATTCAGGAGAGTTTAAAGTGAAATAAATTCCATGTGGTAGAATTATATGATGGTAGACCTAACAGATTTTAGTGTTTCCTAGGAAGCTTTTACGTTTTATTATGCAAATCTACAGGAACATGAATTGTTGACCAAATAGACTCTTTTGAAGCTGCTGTCAAGTCAATTAGTACTTAGGAACTCTTCACCATACATATCATTGATGAAGCTGACAATAAGAGCTTGTTTGGAACAGTATTGTCTATTGTGCCAAAGGATGTTGTTGCTCATACATGCATAAGTTATATTTATTTGTTTATAAATTCATATTCTATCTTTTCTCAGAAATTTGTTTTTCTTTTCAATAATTTAATAACTGAATCCACTTTCATTCATATCTTATAAAATGTCAAGATAGGAATGGCTTGATACAACTTCATTTAAACAAAAACACTCATAGAAATAACGACAAAACTTTTTTTTTTTTTTTTCCCCACAGTAAAATCAAGAAGGCTATTCAAAGTATGTACTCCAAGAGGCCTGGAGATGATTAGATGATAAGTGACATAATTCAACATCATGAATCATCCACATATACACTCAAAGTATTAAACGTCTTAAGTCAGAAGAGTGAAAGGCATTACTCATTTCTCATATACCATCCTGAAAGGTTTATGTCCATCTGCTGTTTGCTGCAAAGAGTGTAACATGTTGTGTTAAGAAGGCAGCCTTGCCATCAGACGGTGACCCTGCAGCAAAGAGCTGTCTGCTTTCTCTCAGCTGCTTCACTCTAGGCCAGATATACGGACTGAAGAGAAAAACCTTCCTCCTCTTCACAAAATCAAAAGATGTCCAGCTGGCAGAGGATGTCTGGAAGGTAGAGTGTGGGAAAATATGATAAGGAGGAAGGTGATAAAATAAAGATCAGAAGTTCCTGACAGGATTAGGCTTCAGATGGATTAAAAAGTAAAAGGCGCTTCCTAAGGTTGTGGAGAGAATTGCTAAGAATGTATTGCAACAGTCTGAGCCCCAGAAAGCTGTTGGTTTGAGAACAAGCCTGAAGAGAAGAACCCACTCTTCATCATTTGTGCACGAACACAAACTGAAAGAGAAGAAATTATTTAAGCATATGAAAAAAACCACTTTGTTTATTTTTATTGTAAATTTGATTGACCATTGCAATAGATTACCAATGTTATATGGTCTCCGTCCTTAGAGACCAAGCCTAACTGTATGTGTGCCTGGGCAACTGCTCTATCTGAGTGTGCTTTGAGCAAGAGTTTGGACCAGCTTGTCTCCAGAGGTGTTCCGCCCACTATCATCAGTCCTGTGATTCTGTGATTAGGACAGCAAACTCAGGCAAAATATTTTCCCTCGAATATTAATCTGTCCCTGTCCTGTTTTCTCTGTGTCAAGGATTTGTGGCTAGTTTGTGTTCCAGTACGACTTAGTTTTAAAGATACACAGCCCTCTTGGGAACAGCTATGCTAATTTGTGAATATCTTATGCCATTGTTTAAAATATTTTTGTTAAATTCCACTTCAGGATTATGTAGATCTGTTTTAAAGATCTGTTTTTCTCATTTGAAATGTTTTTATACAACGTAGCTGTGTATTCTAGGACTGTAATAGAAAACAGCAATAGATCCTTAAATGTATCAACATTATTTGGCACATATAATTAGCTACCACAGCGAGCTAACAGCATTATCATTACTCTAATTAATAAACTACATTTGCCTACCTGAGCCTACAATGTCCATTTGCTAATGCCAGTATTGCTAATCTGTGATGGCCACCCTAGTGTTCTTTCAATATCTATTGTAATAAGGCTCTCCATTGAAGCCTACTGTGATTGTTGACGTGCATTATAATTCCAGCTTAATTACTGAACTACTAAAATGTGCATGCTCATATGCTTACAACTCTTAAGTGCTTCCTTTAGGTAACTTATAGTAACATAAACCAAATACTTAATATGTTCTACCAAGAGAAAAGGAGGAAAAAAATTAAAGTTTTCCTTCCAGTCATTTTCTAGCATCTGATGGTGTGATATTTTACACTATGAACTCTAATTTTGGAGTGGATGAGGCATTTTTTCAAGATAAACCAATGCTTCAGTTAGGAGTTGCTGCTAGAAGTCTCCTTCTTTTCCTCCATTTCTGCATTTCCACATATCGGTCAGAGATATATCAACTCGTAAATGAAGACAGGAAAGTCAGATGTCACCTGTTATTCATACTATTATCCCTAATATATTTGAAACAAAATAAAGAGCACTTTACAGGTAGTGACAGGGTATTCACACATGCCCAGGAATTCAACTTTGAACAAGGTCATAGAATCACAGAATGATAAAATGGTTTGGGTTGGAGTGAACCAGTTTCATCTAGTTTCAACTCCCCTGCCATGGGCAGGCACATCTACCACTAGATCAGGTTGTGCAAAGCCCCATCCAAACTGGTCTTGAACACCTCCAGGGATGGAGTATTCACAAATTCCCTGGACAACATTTTCCAGTGTCTCACCACCCTCACAGTGAAGAATTTCTTCCTTGCATCTCATCTAAATCCAACCTCTGCCAGTTTGAAGCCATTACCCCTCGTCCTGTCATTACAAGCCCTTGCAAAAAATTCCTCCCCAGCGTTCTTGTAAGCCTGCTTTGGGTACTGGAAGGCCACAATAAGGTCTCTCAGAGCCTTCTCTTCTCTGGGATGAACAACCCTAACTCTCTCATCCTGTCATCGTAGGAGAGTTGTTCCAGCCTTTTGATCATCTTCATGGCCCTCCTCTGGTCCCAGTCCAACTGGTCCTAGTCCTTCTTGTGTTGAGGATTCTAGAGCTGGATGCAGTACTCCAGGTGGGGTCTCATGCAGCAGGATAGAAGTGAATAATTACTTCCTTTAACCTGCTGGCCACACTTCTTTTGGTGCAGCACAGGATGCAAGTACAAGACAATCAACCAATGGCAAGAAAAATGCTTAGCCTTCTATGCAACTCACATTTTTCTAATATTATAGTTCCATTAACATGCTATTGGGAGGTGCAGAGTGATGAATTGTTCCAAAGAGGCTGGGTACCTTAACCCAGATGGGGATTTCTAATACTCTTTTGCCTCAGAAACATACTTCTAAACAACTTCTTGTATAGATTTATAAGTTTCATGCTGAAAATGTGTAGACAGTTATACATAGCTATGGAAACCCACGATCATTTTCTGGAAAAAAAAAAAAAAAAAGATGAGAACTTAATCATCTGATGTCAATGAAAACCTTATGTGAAGGTGTATTAGATGAGCAAGGTCCTACAATAAAACTGTCAGCAACATAGCTCAAAGATGCTGTCTGTTCTTCAGCAACATATTACAATTTAGAGCATGAAACAAAACTAGTTAAGACATTGAAAAGAGTTTTGCTGAATGCCTGATGCTGTGAATTTGGCATAATAAATTTTTCTCTACACTTTGGTTTCCACTGAATTGTGTCATTTTTATCTTTATTTTATCTACCCAGAAAATTAGTTGAAGAAAAGGGGAAAAAAACTGTAGCAGACTTTATCTGAATCCTACTCCACACATTTTTTTTTCTAAATTTATTTTGACAGAATGACTACCGTCTTTCCTTTTCAATTCACAAAATGAAAACTATATGCACAATTCATCAAAGTTTCAACCCCGTACTTAATAACTCTTGTCAGTGTTTCCCTTCTTTATTGGATTCTCTCGGATGCTTTCAACTTTGCTTGCTTTAACATACCCCATCTTTCTTTTCCACAACACAAAGAGCTTATTTATCTGATAATTTTCTGTCATTTATTTGTGAGCAGTCCTTAAATACAATTGGAGTAGCAATGCCATAAAACTATGAATGCTACTACTTATCAACATTTTTTTGTAATTACACTATCAGTATTTGGAAA